>NW_028324313.1:9382500-9385000 GCF_058129835.1 Hydra viridissima
TGAGTTACGCGGCTGCTTAGGAAGTCCTCGGTCGGTTATGAAAACACCCAACCGCTTAACCCTTTCATGCACCAATTATTTTTCTGTAACTAACATAACTCATAAAAAAACATCTACAAAATGACAGTGGAACTATGAAATGTTAAATTAGACTTTTTCTACAGCCTTTTTCAACTCTCATTTATAAAACAATATTGTTTTCAATCGGTTAGAATGCACCATTTGAATTGGGGAAGCTTAGCTTGATTTATTGTTATACAACAACCCAGCACATGAAATGGTTAAAGAAATACCCACCTGCCTAAGTATCCTTAAAAAAAAGTATCCTTAAAAAAAAATAAAACCCTCTGTCTCTTGAACATAAATGCAAAAATCATTTAAAAAAGCAAATTCATTTTCAAAAACGTTTAAAAAGTGTAAACCACTTATTAAAAGAAGACTTTACAAAATACTTCACTGCTATTTAAAAAATACTACACATCTATTTCAGAAATTCCATACCACACTACAAAATGAATTTCAAAAACATTTGTTTGTTTTCAAGACAGAAGTTTTCATTACAGAAGACGCTGAATCCATTTTAAAAAGATGCACAGTGAAAAATGCCTACTTTTTATTTTTTTCAAAGGCTCGGTCACTTTCAAAAACTGCAGTCCCTTTTAGAAAAAAAAGAAGTCTTTAATTAAGAAGCAAAAGGTCTCTTTAAAAAATGTGACTTAACCAACAATTTTAAGTCACATTTAAAGAAACACATTAAGTCGCTTTAAAATATATAATAAGTCACATTCAAGAAGCTTCATATCACTTTAAAAGGGCTTAAGCCACTTTAAAAGTCTCTTAAATGTCTAGCTCACTCACTCACTCACTCACTCACTCACTGCATGATCAAAGTCTTTTAAAAAGACTATTCATGTTTGAAAAGTGCTATTTCACTTTTGCTATTTCCAAATAAATAAAAAGTTTACATCACTCTCAAAAAATGCAAAGCTGCTTAAGAAGAAAAAGCTAGGTCACTTTTAAAAAAGATAACTTCATTTGTAAAAAGAACATCAAGGCGGTTAAGAGTTCTCTGCTCACCAAAACCAAAACAAAAGGCTAAGTCGCTTTAGAATGTAAAACCAACTGCAAACCATTTTAAAAGGGTTTAAAGCCAGTTTGAAAGTCTCACCAGAGATGTCCAGCTCACTGGAACAAAGTCTTTTAAAAAGATTATTCGCATCAGAAAACAGCTAGCTCACTTTCAAAAGTGTTGCTTTAGAAAGAAGCTAGTTCGCTTTTAGAAACAAAAACTTCATTTCTAAGATGAAAATCGATTAAGAGTTGTCTGCAAAACAAAACCAAAAGCTTATTTGATTTAAAGAAACAAAAAACGTTTAAATGGATTCAAATTGACATTGTGAAGTAGAGCAACTTTAGAAATACAACAAATCATATTTTTAAAATTTTGCCACTTTAAACGCAACCCTAACCCTAACCCTAACCCTAACGCTATATCATATTTAAAAAAGAGCCTAAGTCACTTTAAAAAGGTCACATCATTTAGACAACACGAAGCTGTTAGTCCAAACGACTTGCAGCATCACCATCACCATCATTGTCAGCAGCAGCAGCAGCAGCAGCAGCAGCAGACGGAGAAAAAAATGCAAATTGAAAAGGTCTTCCAAGGAAACAGTCTTCGAAATCAATCAGAAAATAACATCATCATTGCAAAACAAAACAAAAAACAAAAGGAGCTGTTTGCATTTAAAAAGCTCTCTCAAAAGACAAACGAATACGACTTACTCATTGATTGGTTGAAACTTGCTGCTAAGATGAGCTTCCTTTTGTTACATCACAGGGATGCATAACTGTACAGCCACAACATCTACCCAGCATTACCTCACTCAAAACTAACTAAACACTGTCTCATTCTTAGAAACGAAACATTCTTTAACTTAGCTTAGAGTAGGTAAGGTTAAATAGGTCTATTAAAAGAGAGCTGAAATTCTTAGCTCCCTGCTGATTGTTTTCTTCTATGCATTTCCTTCTTTTTCCAGCTCCTTTATAGTTTCGCTCCTTTATAGTTTGGCTTTATCAATGTAATGCCGTTATTCTAACCCTAACCCTAACCCTAGCCCTAACCCTAACCCTAAATCCTGACTCCTCTTCTTCCAACTTTTTGTAGCTACTTTCATATCAACTCGAATGTTTCTCCGTTACGCTTTTTCTAACTTTCTTATGGAGTTTGCGTCTTACGGAGGTTATACTTCTTTTCTTCTTTTCGCTCTGCCAATCGTCATGCAATATTCTGCCCAACAACACAAATACTACGAAAATCGTAAATATTATTCCTCTTCGCTATCGCAAAGCACCTCTACTAGATGAGAAGTTAGCTTGGAATTCATAACATGTGCAATAATCCATTCAACAAAAATTGAACGGCTGCGCTCTTAAGAATGTTGTACAAATGGATTATTATCTCAGGTCCAGTGAAGAGGCATTAGGGCCAATATCGGGAAAA
>NW_028324313.1:9392500-9395000 GCF_058129835.1 Hydra viridissima
CGCTAGGCAACTCAAGAAATTCCTCTTTCGATAGTAAAAAGGCTCGTGCGGTTAAAAAAAGTGTTCGTTTAATAAAGTGTTCTTTCGCCCAACAAAATAACCCTAACGGTTAAAAAAACTCTTAAAAAGTTCCTCGCTCGGTTTAGAAAATACTCAGCCTTGTTCAATTAAAAAGAAAACGCTTGTGCGGTTAAATTTACAATTGTTCTGTTAAAAAAAAAAACCTGTAACCCTAACCCTAACCCTAACCCTAACCCTAACCCTAACCCTAACCCTAGCCCTAACCCTAACGGTTAAAAAAAACGCTTGTGCGGTTAAAAAAAAAACACTTGTTCAGTTAAAGAAACGGTGGTACGGTTAAAAAAACCCTTGTTCGGTTAAAAAAGCACTTGTTCGCTTAAAAAAATAGTTGCTCGGTTAAAAAACCGTCTTACGGTTAAAAAAAACTCTTGTTCGGTTAAAGAAACCGTGGTACGGTTAAAAAAACCCGTTTTCGGTAAAAAAAAAAAAAAAAAAAAAAAGCACTTGTTTGTTTAAAAACACTTGTTCTGTTAAAAAAAAAACACTTGCTCACTGGAAAAAACACTTGTTCTGTTAAAAAAAAAACACTTGCTCACTGGAAAAAACACTTGTTCGGTTTAAGAAACGCTTGTTCGGTAAAAAAAAACTCTTGTCCGGTTAACCCTAACCCTAACGGTTAACAAATACCCCGCCGATTAATGAGTTACGCGGCTGCTTAGGAAGTCCTCGGTCGGTTATGAAAACACCCAACCGCTTAACCCTTTCATGCACCAATTATTTTTCTGTAACTAACATAACTCATAAAAAAACATCTACAAAATGACAGTGGAACTATGAAATGTTAAATTAGACTTTTTCTACAGCCTTTTTCAACTCTCATTTATAAAACAATATTGTTTTCAATCGGTTAGAATGCACCATTTGAATTGGGGAAGCTTAGCTTGATTTATTGTTATACAACAACCCAGCACATGAAATGGTTAAAGAAATACCCACCTGCCTAAGTATCCTTAAAAAAAAGTATCCTTAAAAAAAAATAAAACCCTCTGTCTCTTGAACATAAATGCAAAAATCATTTAAAAAAGCAAATTCATTTTCAAAAACGTTTAAAAAGTGTAAACCACTTATTAAAAGAAGACTTTACAAAATACTTCACTGCTATTTAAAAAATACTACACATCTATTTCAGAAATTCCATACCACACTACAAAATGAATTTCAAAAACATTTGTTTGTTTTCAAGACAGAAGTTTTCATTACAGAAGACGCTGAATCCATTTTAAAAAGATGCACAGTGAAAAATGCCTACTTTTTATTTTTTTCAAAGGCTCGGTCACTTTCAAAAACTGCAGTCCCTTTTAGAAAAAAAAGAAGTCTTTAATTAAGAAGCAAAAGGTCTCTTTAAAAAATGTGACTTAACCAACAATTTTAAGTCACATTTAAAGAAACACATTAAGTCGCTTTAAAATATATAATAAGTCACATTCAAGAAGCTTCATATCACTTTAAAAGGGCTTAAGCCACTTTAAAAGTCTCTTAAATGTCTAGCTCACTCACTCACTCACTCACTCACTCACTGCATGATCAAAGTCTTTTAAAAAGACTATTCATGTTTGAAAAGTGCTATTTCACTTTTGCTATTTCCAAATAAATAAAAAGTTTACATCACTCTCAAAAAATGCAAAGCTGCTTAAGAAGAAAAAGCTAGGTCACTTTTAAAAAAGATAACTTCATTTGTAAAAAGAACATCAAGGCGGTTAAGAGTTCTCTGCTCACCAAAACCAAAACAAAAGGCTAAGTCGCTTTAGAATGTAAAACCAACTGCAAACCATTTTAAAAGGGTTTAAAGCCAGTTTGAAAGTCTCACCAGAGATGTCCAGCTCACTGGAACAAAGTCTTTTAAAAAGATTATTCGCATCAGAAAACAGCTAGCTCACTTTCAAAAGTGTTGCTTTAGAAAGAAGCTAGTTCGCTTTTAGAAACAAAAACTTCATTTCTAAGATGAAAATCGATTAAGAGTTGTCTGCAAAACAAAACCAAAAGCTTATTTGATTTAAAGAAACAAAAAACGTTTAAATGGATTCAAATTGACATTGTGAAGTAGAGCAACTTTAGAAATACAACAAATCATATTTTTAAAATTTTGCCACTTTAAACGCAACCCTAACCCTAACCCTAACCCTAACGCTATATCATATTTAAAAAAGAGCCTAAGTCACTTTAAAAAGGTCACATCATTTAGACAACACGAAGCTGTTAGTCCAAACGACTTGCAGCATCACCATCACCATCATTGTCAGCAGCAGCAGCAGCAGCAGCAGCAGCAGCAGCAGCAGCAGCAGCAGCAGCAGACGGAGAAAAAAATGCAAATTCAAAAGGTCTTCCAAGGAAACAGTCTTCGAAATCAATCAGAAAATAACATCATCATTGCAAAACAAAACAAAAAACAAAAGGAGCTGTTTGCATTTAAAAAGCTCTC
>NW_028324313.1:9402500-9405000 GCF_058129835.1 Hydra viridissima
TAACTATCGTCAAGAGCGCGCGGCAAAGCCGTCGCTCTTTGGCAAATAGCGGACAAAACGATGAAAGCGCCTGAGCGCCTCTTCGTGTTTGCCGTATTCGTCCGTAAACCGATATGTGTTTAACATCGAAGCACAGCAGAGTCGTCGCAAACGCGAACGCTTGTGCAACTCTCTGCGCTCATTCAGTTTGCCCGTCAGTGGCAATTCTAACAGGGAACAGGGACTACGTCTCGGTGCGGTGTAAACACGAAGCTCACACCGACGAGGAACAATCGACCTGAACCACGCTAGAAAAGAGAATCTATTCGATCTCTCGCCGCTAAACGCATTCTGGCAAGCCCATACAACGCACAACGCCAATTGCAGAGGACGAATAATACTTCCTCTGGACTCTCGAGTCACTTAAACCGCACGACACCAACGCATCGAGAACCGTCCGCCGAAAAAGCACTGTCAAACGTCTCAACAGCGACAACGGAGCGCTTCTAATGCTTTACACCAACACCAGAGAAGCTACCAGCAAACTGCTAGAGCTGTGCTGCGTTTGCTCTCGTCTTCTCCATGAACATTCAATTTTTAATGGGACAAGAGTTTAAGTTTGTAAAAAGAGTCCGACTTGTTTGCAAAACGTCCAAGAAACATTTGCAAAGTCACAAAAATCGTAGAAAACGCTAAGTCGGTTAAGAAAACGTATTCGCCTATAAAAATGCTCAGTTACTTAAGAAGATGCATGCTCGGTTAAAATATCGCTAGGCAACTCAAGAAGTTCCTCTTTCGATAGTAAAAAGGCTCGTGCGGTTAAAAAAAGTGTTCGTTTAATAAAGTGTTCTTTCGCCCAACAAAATAACCCTAACGGTTAAAAAAACTCTTAAAAAGTTCCTCGCTCGGTTTAGAAAATACTCAGCCTTGTTCAATTAAAAAGAAAACGCTTGTGCGGTTAAATTTACAATTGTTCTGTTAAAAAAAAAAACCTGTAACCCTAACCCTAACCCTAACCCTAACCCTAACCCTAACCCTAGCCCTAACCCTAACGGTTAAAAAAAACGCTTGTGCGGTTAAAAAAAAAACACTTGTTCAGTTAAAGAAACGGTGGTACGGTTAAAAAAACCCTTGTTCGGTTAAAAAAGCACTTGTTCGCTTAAAAAAATAGTTGCTCGGTTAAAAAACCGTCTTACGGTTAAAAAAAACTCTTGTTCGGTTAAAGAAACCGTGGTACGGTTAAAAAAACCCGTTTTCGGTAAAAAAAAAAAAAAAAAAAAAAAGCACTTGTTTGTTTAAAAACACTTGTTCTGTTAAAAAAAAAACACTTGCTCACTGGAAAAAACACTTGTTCTGTTAAAAAAAAAACACTTGCTCACTGGAAAAAACACTTGTTCGGTTTAAGAAACGCTTGTTCGGTAAAAAAAAACTCTTGTCCGGTTAACCCTAACCCTAACGGTTAACAAATACCCCGCCGATTAATGAGTTACGCGGCTGCTTAGGAAGTCCTCGGTCGGTTATGAAAACACCCAACCGCTTAACCCTTTCATGCACCAATTATTTTTCTGTAACTAACATAACTCATAAAAAAACATCTACAAAATGACAGTGGAACTATGAAATGTTAAATTAGACTTTTTCTACAGCCTTTTTCAACTCTCATTTATAAAACAATATTGTTTTCAATCGGTTAGAATGCACCATTTGAATTGGGGAAGCTTAGCTTGATTTATTGTTATACAACAACCCAGCACATGAAATGGTTAAAGAAATACCCACCTGCCTAAGTATCCTTAAAAAAAAGTATCCTTAAAAAAAAATAAAACCCTCTGTCTCTTGAACATAAATGCAAAAATCATTTAAAAAAGCAAATTCATTTTCAAAAACGTTTAAAAAGTGTAAACCACTTATTAAAAGAAGACTTTACAAAATACTTCACTGCTATTTAAAAAATACTACACATCTATTTCAGAAATTCCATACCACACTACAAAATGAATTTCAAAAACATTTGTTTGTTTTCAAGACAGAAGTTTTCATTACAGAAGACGCTGAATCCATTTTAAAAAGATGCACAGTGAAAAATGCCTACTTTTTATTTTTTTCAAAGGCTCGGTCACTTTCAAAAACTGCAGTCCCTTTTAGAAAAAAAAGAAGTCTTTAATTAAGAAGCAAAAGGTCTCTTTAAAAAATGTGACTTAACCAACAATTTTAAGTCACATTTAAAGAAACACATTAAGTCGCTTTAAAATATATAATAAGTCACATTCAAGAAGCTTCATATCACTTTAAAAGGGCTTAAGCCACTTTAAAAGTCTCTTAAATGTCTAGCTCACTCACTCACTCACTCACTCACTCACTCACTGCATGATCAAAGTCTTTTAAAAAGACTATTCATGTTTGAAAAGTGCTATTTCACTTTTGCTATTTCCAAATAAATAAAAAGTTTACATCACTCTCAAAAAATGCAAAGCTGCTTAAGAAGAAAAAGCTAGGTCACTTTTAAAAAAGATAACTTCAT
>NW_028324313.1:9425000-9427500 GCF_058129835.1 Hydra viridissima
GGTTAAAAAACCGTCTTACGGTTAAAAAAAACTCTTGTTCGGTTAAAGAAACCGTGGTACGGTTAAAAAAACCCGTTTTCGGTAAAAAAAAAAAAAAAAAAAAAAAGCACTTGTTTGTTTAAAAACACTTGTTCTGTTAAAAAAAAAACACTTGCTCACTGGAAAAAACACTTGTTCGGTTTAAGAAACGCTTGTTCGGTAAAAAAAAACTCTTGTCCGGTTAACCCTAACCCTAACGGTTAACAAATACCCCGCCGATTAATGAGTTACGCGGCTGCTTAGGAAGTCCTCGGTCGGTTATGAAAATACCCAACCGCTTAACCCTTTCATGCACCAATTATTTTTCTGTAACTAACATAACTCATAAAAAAACATCTACAAAATGACAGTGGAACTATGAAATGTTAAATTAGACTTTTTCTACAGCCTTTTTCAACTCTCATTTATAAAACAATATTGTTTTCAATCGGTTAGAATGCACCATTTGAATTGGGGAAGCTTAGCTTGATTTATTGTTATACAACAACCCAGCACATGAAATGGTTAAAGAAATACCCACCTGCCTAAGTATCCTTAAAAAAAAGTATCCTTAAAAAAAAAAAAAACCCTCTGTCTCTTGAACATAAATGCAAAAATCATTTAAAAAAGCAAATTCATTTTCAAAAACGTTTAAAAAGTGTAAACCACTTATTAAAAGAAGACTTTACAAAATACTTCACTGCTATTTAAAAAATACTACACATCTATTTCAGAAATTCCATACCACACTACAAAATGAATTTCAAAAACATTTGTTTGTTTTCAAGACAGAAGTTTTCATTACAGAAGACGCTGAATCCATTTTAAAAAGATGCACAGTGAAAAATGCCTACTTTTTATTTTTTTCAAAGGCTCGGTCACTTTCAAAAACTGCAGCCCCTTTTAGAAAAAAAAGAAGTCTTTAATTAAGAAGCAAAAGGTCTCTTTAAAAAAGAAATACAAGTTTTCATTTTAAGAATGGTAGATGTGACTTAACCAACAATTTTAACTCACATTTAAAGAAACACATTAAGTCGCTTTAAAATATATAATAAGTCACATTCAAGAAGCTTCATATCACTTTAAAAGGGCTTAAGCCACTTTAAAAGTCTCTTAAATGTCTAGCTCACTCACTCACTCACTCACTCACTCACTCACTCACTCACTCACTGCATGATCAAAGTCTTTTAAAAAGACTATTCATGTTTGAAAAGTGCTATTTCACTTTTGCTATTTCCAAATAAGTAAAAAGTTTACATCACTCTCAAAAAATGCAAAGCTGCTTAAGAAGAAAAAGCTAGGTCACTTTTAAAAAAGATAACTTCATTTGTAAAAAGAACATCAAGGCGGTTAAGAGTTCTCTGCTCACCAAAACCAAAACAAAAGGCTAAGTCGCTTTAGAATGTAAAACCAACTGCAAACCATTTTAAAAGGGTTTAAAGCCAGTTTAAAAGTCTCACCAGAGATGTCCAGCTCACTGGAACAAAGTCTTTTAAAAAGATTATTCGCATCAGAAAACAGCTAGCTCACTTTCAAAAGTGTTGCTTTAGAAAGAAGCTAGCTCGCTTTTAGAAACAAAAACTTCATTTCTAAGATGAAAATCGATTAAGAGTTGTCTGCAAAACAAAACCAAAAGCTTATTTGATTTAAAGAAACAAAAAACGTTTAAATGGATTCAAATTGAGATTGTGAAGTAGAGCAACTTTAGAAATACAACAAATCACATTTTTAAAATTTTGCCACTTTAAACGCAACCCTAACCCTAACCCTAACCCTAACGCTATATCATATTTAAAAAAGAGCCTAAGTCACTTTAAAAAGGTCACATCATTTAGACAACACGAAGCTGTTAGTCCAAACGACTTGCAGCATCACCATCACCATCATTGTCAGCAGCAGCAGCAGCAGCAGCAGCAGCAGCAGCAGCAGCAGCAGCAGACGGAGAAAAAAATGCAAATTCAAAAGGTCTTTCTAGGAAACTGTCTTCGAAATCAATCAGAAAATAACATCATCATTGCAAAACAAAACAAAAAACAAAAGGAGGTGTTTGCATTTAAAAAGCTCTCTCAAAAGACAAACGAATACGACTTACTCATTGATTGGTTGAAACTTGCTGCTAAGATGAGCTTCCTTTTGTTACATCACAGGGATGCATAACTGTACAGCCACAACATCTACCCAGCATTACCTCACTCAAAACTAACTAAACACTGTCTCATTCTTAGAAACGAAACATTCTTTAACTTAGCTTAGAGTAGGTAAGGTTAAATAGGTCTATTAAAAGAGAGCTGAAATTCTTAGCTCCCTGCTGATTGTTTTCTTCTATGCATTTCCTTCTTTTTCCAGCTCCTTTATAGTTTGGTTCGTAGCGGTTTTCAATTTATCAATGTAATGCCGTTATTCTAACCCTAACCCTAACCCTAGCCCTAACCCTAACCCTAAATCCTGACTCCTCTTCTTCCAACTTTTTGTAGCTACTTTC
>NW_028324313.1:9435000-9437500 GCF_058129835.1 Hydra viridissima
CAACGCATCGAGAACCGTCCGCCGAAAAAGCACTGTCAAACGTCTCAACAGCGACAACGGAGCGCTTCTAATGCTTTACACCAACACCAGAGAAGCTACCAGCAAACTGCTAGAGCTGTGCTGCGTTTGCTCTCGTCTTCTCCATGAACATTCAATTTTTAATGGGACAAGAGTTTAAGTTTGTAAAAAGAGTCCGACTTGTTTGCAAAACGTCCAAGAAACATTTGCAAAGTCACAAAAATCGTAGAAAACGCTAAGTCGGTTAAGAAAACGTATTCGCCTATAAAAATGCTCAGTTACTTAAGAAGATGCATGCTCGGTTAAAATATCGCTAGGCAACTCAAGAAATTCCTCTTTCGATAGTAAAAAGGCTCGTGCGGTTAAAAAAAGTGTTCGTTTAATAAAGTGTTCTTTCGCCCAACAAAATAACCCTAACGGTTAAAAAAACTCTTAAAAAGTTCCTCGCTCGGTTTAGAAAATACTCAGCCTTGTTCAATTAAAAAGAAAACGCTTGTGCGGTTAAATTTACAATTGTTCTGTTAAAAAAAAAAACCTGTAACCCTAACCCTAACCCTAACCCTAACCCTAACCCTAACCCTAGCCCTAACCCTAACGGTTAAAAAAAACGCTTGTGCGGTTAAAAAAAAAACACTTGTTCAGTTAAAGAAACGGTGGTACGGTTAAAAAAACCCTTGTTCGGTTAAAAAAGCACTTGTTCGCTTAAAAAAATAGTTGCTCGGTTAAAAAACCGTCTTACGGTTAAAAAAAACTCTTGTTCGGTTAAAGAAACCGTGGTACGGTTAAAAAAACCCGTTTTCGGTAAAAAAAAAAAAAAAAAAAAAAAGCACTTGTTTGTTTAAAAACACTTGTTCTGTTAAAAAAAAAACACTTGCTCACTGGAAAAAACACTTGTTCGGTTTAAGAAACGCTTGTTCGGTAAAAAAAAACTCTTGTCCGGTTAACCCTAACCCTAACGGTTAACAAATACCCCGCCGATTAATGAGTTACGCGGCTGCTTAGGAAGTCCTCGGTCGGTTATGAAAATACCCAACCGCTTAACCCTTTCATGCACCAATTATTTTTCTGTAACTAACATAACTCATAAAAAAACATCTACAAAATGACAGTGGAACTATGAAATGTTAAATTAGACTTTTTCTACAGCCTTTTTCAACTCTCATTTATAAAACAATATTGTTTTCAATCGGTTAGAATGCACCATTTGAATTGGGGAAGCTTAGCTTGATTTATTGTTATACAACAACCCAGCACATGAAATGGTTAAAGAAATACCCACCTGCCTAAGTATCCTTAAAAAAAAGTATCCTTAAAAAAAAAAAAAACCCTCTGTCTCTTGAACATAAATGCAAAAATCATTTAAAAAAGCAAATTCATTTTCAAAAACGTTTAAAAAGTGTAAACCACTTATTAAAAGAAGACTTTACAAAATACTTCACTGCTATTTAAAAAATACTACACATCTATTTCAGAAATTCCATACCACACTACAAAATGAATTTCAAAAACATTTGTTTGTTTTCAAGACAGAAGTTTTCATTACAGAAGACGCTGAATCCATTTTAAAAAGATGCACAGTGAAAAATGCCTACTTTTTATTTTTTTCAAAGGCTCGGTCACTTTCAAAAACTGCAGCCCCTTTTAGAAAAAAAAGAAGTCTTTAATTAAGAAGCAAAAGGTCTCTTTAAAAAAGAAATACAAGTTTTCATTTTAAGAATGGTAGATGTGACTTAACCAACAATTTTAACTCACATTTAAAGAAACACATTAAGTCGCTTTAAAATATATAATAAGTCACATTCAAGAAGCTTCATATCACTTTAAAAGGGCTTAAGCCACTTTAAAAGTCTCTTAAATGTCTAGCTCACTCACTCACTCACTCACTCACTCACTCACTCACTCACTCACTGCATGATCAAAGTCTTTTAAAAAGACTATTCATGTTTGAAAAGTGCTATTTCACTTTTGCTATTTCCAAATAAGTAAAAAGTTTACATCACTCTCAAAAAATGCAAAGCTGCTTAAGAAGAAAAAGCTAGGTCACTTTTAAAAAAGATAACTTCATTTGTAAAAAGAACATCAAGGCGGTTAAGAGTTCTCTGCTCACCAAAACCAAAACAAAAGGCTAAGTCGCTTTAGAATGTAAAACCAACTGCAAACCATTTTAAAAGGGTTTAAAGCCAGTTTAAAAGTCTCACCAGAGATGTCCAGCTCACTGGAACAAAGTCTTTTAAAAAGATTATTCGCATCAGAAAACAGCTAGCTCACTTTCAAAAGTGTTGCTTTAGAAAGAAGCTAGCTCGCTTTTAGAAACAAAAACTTCATTTCTAAGATGAAAATCGATTAAGAGTTGTCTGCAAAACAAAACCAAAAGCTTATTTGATTTAAAGAAACAAAAAACGTTTAAATGGATTCAAATTGAGATTGTGAAGTAGAGCAACTTTAGAAATACAACAAATCACATTTTTAAAATTTTGCCACT
>NW_028324313.1:9457500-9460000 GCF_058129835.1 Hydra viridissima
TCGGTTATGAAAATACCCAACCGCTTAACCCTTTCATGCACCAATTATTTTTCTGTAACTAACATAACTCATAAAAAAACATCTACAAAATGACAGTGGAACTATGAAATGTTAAATTAGACTTTTTCTACAGCCTTTTTCAACTCTCATTTATAAAACAATATTGTTTTCAATCGGTTAGAATGCACCATTTGAATTGGGGAAGCTTAGCTTGATTTATTGTTATACAACAACCCAGCACATGAAATGGTTAAAGAAATACCCACCTGCCTAAGTATCCTTAAAAAAAAGTATCCTTAAAAAAAAAAAAAACCCTCTGTCTCTTGAACATAAATGCAAAAATCATTTAAAAAAGCAAATTCATTTTCAAAAACGTTTAAAAAGTGTAAACCACTTATTAAAAGAAGACTTTACAAAATACTTCACTGCTATTTAAAAAATACTACACATCTATTTCAGAAATTCCATACCACACTACAAAATGAATTTCAAAAACATTTGTTTGTTTTCAAGACAGAAGTTTTCATTACAGAAGACGCTGAATCCATTTTAAAAAGATGCACAGTGAAAAATGCCTACTTTTTATTTTTTTCAAAGGCTCGGTCACTTTCAAAAACTGCAGCCCCTTTTAGAAAAAAAAGAAGTCTTTAATTAAGAAGCAAAAGGTCTCTTTAAAAAAGAAATACAAGTTTTCATTTTAAGAATGGTAGATGTGACTTAACCAACAATTTTAACTCACATTTAAAGAAACACATTAAGTCGCTTTAAAATATATAATAAGTCACATTCAAGAAGCTTCATATCACTTTAAAAGGGCTTAAGCCACTTTAAAAGTCTCTTAAATGTCTAGCTCACTCACTCACTCACTCACTCACTCACTCACTCACTGCATGATCAAAGTCTTTTAAAAAGACTATTCATGTTTGAAAAGTGCTATTTCACTTTTGCTATTTCCAAATAAGTAAAAAGTTTACATCACTCTCAAAAAATGCAAAGCTGCTTAAGAAGAAAAAGCTAGGTCACTTTTAAAAAAGATAACTTCATTTGTAAAAAGAACATCAAGGCGGTTAAGAGTTCTCTGCTCACCAAAACCAAAACAAAAGGCTAAGTCGCTTTAGAATGTAAAACCAACTGCAAACCATTTTAAAAGGGTTTAAAGCCAGTTTAAAAGTCTCACCAGAGATGTCCAGCTCACTGGAACAAAGTCTTTTAAAAAGATTATTCGCATCAGAAAACAGCTAGCTCACTTTCAAAAGTGTTGCTTTAGAAAGAAGCTAGCTCGCTTTTAGAAACAAAAACTTCATTTCTAAGATGAAAATCGATTAAGAGTTGTCTGCAAAACAAAACCAAAAGCTTATTTGATTTAAAGAAACAAAAAACGTTTAAATGGATTCAAATTGAGATTGTGAAGTAGAGCAACTTTAGAAATACAACAAATCACATTTTTAAAATTTTGCCACTTTAAACGCAACCCTAACCCTAACCCTAACCCTAACGCTATATCATATTTAAAAAAGAGCCTAAGTCACTTTAAAAAGGTCACATCATTTAGACAACACGAAGCTGTTAGTCCAAACGACTTGCAGCATCACCATCACCATCATTGTCAGCAGCAGCAGCAGCAGCAGCAGCAGCAGCAGCAGCAGCAGCAGCAGCAGCAGAGCAGAGAGAAAAAAATGCAAATTCAAAAGGTCTTCCTAGGAAACTGTCTTCGAAATCAATCAGAAAATAACATCATCATTGCAAAACAAAACAAAAAACAAAAGGAGGTGTTTGCATTTAAAAAGCTCTCTCAAAAGACAAACGAATACGACTTACTCATTGATTGGTTGAAACTTGCTGCTAAGATGAGCTTCCTTTTGTTACATCACAGGGATGCATAACTGTACAGCCACAACATCTACCCAGCATTACCTCACTCAAAACTAACTAAACACTGTCTCATTCTTAGAAACGAAACATTCTTTAACTTAGCTTAGAGTAGGTAAGGTTAAATAGGTCTATTAAAAGAGAGCTGAAATTCTTAGCTCCCTGCTGATTGTTTTCTTCTATGCATTTCCTTCTTTTTCCAGCTCCTTTATAGTTTGGTTCGTAGCGGTTTTCAATTTATCAATGTAATGCCGTTATTCTAACCCTAACCCTAACCCTAGCCCTAACCCTAACCCTAAATCCTGACTCCTCTTCTTCCAACTTTTTGTAGCTACTTTCATATCAACTCGAATGTTTCTCCGTTACGCTTTTTCTAACTTTCTTATGGAGTTTGCGTCTTACGGAGGTTATACTTCTTTTCTTCTTTTCGCTCTGCCAATCGTCATGCATTCTACCACCCAACAACACAAATACTACGAAAATCGTAAATATTATTCCTCTTCGCTATCGCAAAGCACCTCTACTAGATGAGAAGTTAGCTTGGAATTCATAACATGTGCAATAATCCATTCAACAAAAATTGAACGGCTGCGCTCTTAAGAATGTTGTACAAATGGATTATTATCTCAGG
>NW_028324313.1:9467500-9470000 GCF_058129835.1 Hydra viridissima
TCAGTTACTTAAGAAGATGCATGCTCGGTTAAAATATCGCTAGGCAACTCAAGAAATTCCTCTTTCGATAGTAAAAAGGCTCGTGCGGTTAAAAAAAGTGTTCGTTTAATAAAGTGTTCTTTCGCCCAACAAAATAACCCTAACGGTTAAAAAAACTCTTAAAAAGTTCCTCGCTCGGTTTAGAAAATACTCAGCCTTGTTCAATTAAAAAGAAAACGCTTGTGCGGTTAAATTTACAATTGTTCTGTTAAAAAAAAAAACCTGTAACCCTAACCCTAACCCTAACCCTAACCCTAACCCTAACCCTAGCCCTAACCCTAACGGTTAAAAAAAACGCTTGTGCGGTTAAAAAAAAAACACTTGTTCAGTTAAAGAAACGGTGGTACGGTTAAAAAAACCCTTGTTCGGTTAAAAAAGCACTTGTTCGCTTAAAAAAATAGTTGCTCGGTTAAAAAACCGTCTTACGGTTAAAAAAAACTCTTGTTCGGTTAAAGAAACCGTGGTACGGTTAAAAAAACCCGTTTTCGGTAAAAAAAAAAAAAAAAAAAAAAAGCACTTGTTTGTTTAAAAACACTTGTTCTGTTAAAAAAAAAACACTTGCTCACTGGAAAAAACACTTGTTCGGTTTAAGAAACGCTTGTTCGGTAAAAAAAAACTCTTGTCCGGTTAACCCTAACCCTAACGGTTAACAAATACCCCGCCGATTAATGAGTTACGCGGCTGCTTAGGAAGTCCTCGGTCGGTTATGAAAATACCCAACCGCTTAACCCTTTCATGCACCAATTATTTTTCTGTAACTAACATAACTCATAAAAAAACATCTACAAAATGACAGTGGAACTATGAAATGTTAAATTAGACTTTTTCTACAGCCTTTTTCAACTCTCATTTATAAAACAATATTGTTTTCAATCGGTTAGAATGCACCATTTGAATTGGGGAAGCTTAGCTTGATTTATTGTTATACAACAACCCAGCACATGAAATGGTTAAAGAAATACCCACCTGCCTAAGTATCCTTAAAAAAAAGTATCCTTAAAAAAAAAAAAAACCCTCTGTCTCTTGAACATAAATGCAAAAATCATTTAAAAAAGCAAATTCATTTTCAAAAACGTTTAAAAAGTGTAAACCACTTATTAAAAGAAGACTTTACAAAATACTTCACTGCTATTTAAAAAATACTACACATCTATTTCAGAAATTCCATACCACACTACAAAATGAATTTCAAAAACATTTGTTTGTTTTCAAGACAGAAGTTTTCATTACAGAAGACGCTGAATCCATTTTAAAAAGATGCACAGTGAAAAATGCCTACTTTTTATTTTTTTCAAAGGCTCGGTCACTTTCAAAAACTGCAGCCCCTTTTAGAAAAAAAAGAAGTCTTTAATTAAGAAGCAAAAGGTCTCTTTAAAAAAGAAATACAAGTTTTCATTTTAAGAATGGTAGATGTGACTTAACCAACAATTTTAACTCACATTTAAAGAAACACATTAAGTCGCTTTAAAATATATAATAAGTCACATTCAAGAAGCTTCATATCACTTTAAAAGGGCTTAAGCCACTTTAAAAGTCTCTTAAATGTCTAGCTCACTCACTCACTCACTCACTCACTCACTCACTCACTCACTGCATGATCAAAGTCTTTTAAAAAGACTATTCATGTTTGAAAAGTGCTATTTCACTTTTGCTATTTCCAAATAAGTAAAAAGTTTACATCACTCTCAAAAAATGCAAAGCTGCTTAAGAAGAAAAAGCTAGGTCACTTTTAAAAAAGATAACTTCATTTGTAAAAAGAACATCAAGGCGGTTAAGAGTTCTCTGCTCACCAAAACCAAAACAAAAGGCTAAGTCGCTTTAGAATGTAAAACCAACTGCAAACCATTTTAAAAGGGTTTAAAGCCAGTTTAAAAGTCTCACCAGAGATGTCCAGCTCACTGGAACAAAGTCTTTTAAAAAGATTATTCGCATCAGAAAACAGCTAGCTCACTTTCAAAAGTGTTGCTTTAGAAAGAAGCTAGCTCGCTTTTAGAAACAAAAACTTCATTTCTAAGATGAAAATCGATTAAGAGTTGTCTGCAAAACAAAACCAAAAGCTTATTTGATTTAAAGAAACAAAAAACGTTTAAATGGATTCAAATTGAGATTGCGAAGTAGAGCAACTTTAGAAATACAACAAATCACATTTTTAAAATTTTGCCACTTTAAACGCAACCCTAACCCTAACCCTAACCCTAACGCTATATCATATTTAAAAAAGAGCCTAAGTCACTTTAAAAAGGTCACATCATTTAGACAACACGAAGCTGTTAGTCCAAACGACTTGCAGCATCACCATCACCATCATTGTCAGCAACAGCAGCAGCAGCAGCAGCAGCAGCAGCAGCAGCAGCAGCAGCAGCAGCAGACGGAGAAAAAAATGCAAATTCAAAAGGTCTTCCTAGGAAACTGTCTTCGAAATCAATCAGAAAATAACATCATCATTGCAAAACAAAACAAA
>NW_028324313.1:9477500-9480000 GCF_058129835.1 Hydra viridissima
GACAAGCATATGACTACTGGCAGGATCAACCAGGTAACTATCGTCAAGAGCGCGCGGCAAAGCCGTCGCTCTTTGGCAAATAGCGGACAAAACGATGAAAGCGCCTGAGCGCCTCTTCGTGTTTGCCGTATTCGTCCGTAAACCGATATGTGTTTAACATCGAAGCACAGCAGAGTCGTCGCAAACGCGAACGCTTGTGCAACTCTCTGCGCTCATTCAGTTTGCCCGTCAGTGGCAATTCTAACAGGGAACAGGGACTACGTCTCGGTGCGGTGTAAACACGAAGCTCACACCGACGAGGAACAATCGACCTGAACCACGCTAGAAAAGAGAATCTATTCGATCTCTCGCCGCTAAACGCATTCTGGCAAGCCCATACAACGCACAACGCCAATTGCAGAGGACGAATAATACTTCCTCTGGACTCTCGAGTCACTTAAACCGCACGACACCAACGCATCGAGAACCGTCCGCCGAAAAAGCACTGTCAAACGTCTCAACAGCGACAACGGAGCGCTTCTAATGCTTTACACCAACACCAGAGAAGCTACCAGCAAACTGCTAGAGCTGTGCTGCGTTTGCTCTCGTCTTCTCCATGAACATTCAATTTTTAATGGGACAAGAGTTTAAGTTTGTAAAAAGAGTCCGACTTGTTTGCAAAACGTCCAAGAAACATTTGCAAAGTCACAAAAATCGTAGAAAACGCTAAGTCGGTTAAGAAAACGTATTCGCCTATAAAAATGCTCAGTTACTTAAGAAGATGCATGCTCGGTTAAAATATCGCTAGGCAACTCAAGAAATTCCTCTTTCGATAGTAAAAAGGCTCGTGCGGTTAAAAAAAGTGTTCGTTTAATAAAGTGTTCTTTCGCCCAACAAAATAACCCTAACGGTTAAAAAAACTCTTAAAAAGTTCCTCGCTCGGTTTAGAAAATACTCAGCCTTGTTCAATTAAAAAGAAAACGCTTGTGCGGTTAAATTTACAATTGTTCTGTTAAAAAAAAAAACCTGTAACCCTAACCCTAACCCTAACCCTAACCCTAACCCTAACCCTAGCCCTAACCCTAACGGTTAAAAAAAACGCTTGTGCGGTTAAAAAAAAAACACTTGTTCAGTTAAAGAAACGGTGGTACGGTTAAAAAAACCCTTGTTCGGTTAAAAAAGCACTTGTTCGCTTAAAAAAATAGTTGCTCGGTTAAAAAACCGTCTTACGGTTAAAAAAAACTCTTGTTCGGTTAAAGAAACCGTGGTACGGTTAAAAAAACCCGTTTTCGGTAAAAAAAAAAAAAAAAAAAAAAAGCACTTGTTTGTTTAAAAACACTTGTTCTGTTAAAAAAAAAACACTTGCTCACTGGAAAAAACACTTGTTCGGTTTAAGAAACGCTTGTTCGGTAAAAAAAAACTCTTGTCCGGTTAACCCTAACCCTAACGGTTAACAAATACCCCGCCGATTAATGAGTTACGCGGCTGCTTAGGAAGTCCTCGGTCGGTTATGAAAATACCCAACCGCTTAACCCTTTCATGCACCAATTATTTTTCTGTAACTAACATAACTCATAAAAAAACATCTACAAAATGACAGTGGAACTATGAAATGTTAAATTAGACTTTTTCTACAGCCTTTTTCAACTCTCATTTATAAAACAATATTGTTTTCAATCGGTTAGAATGCACCATTTGAATTGGGGAAGCTTAGCTTGATTTATTGTTATACAACAACCCAGCACATGAAATGGTTAAAGAAATACCCACCTGCCTAAGTATCCTTAAAAAAAAGTATCCTTAAAAAAAAAAAAAACCCTCTGTCTCTTGAACATAAATGCAAAAATCATTTAAAAAAGCAAATTCATTTTCAAAAACGTTTAAAAAGTGTAAACCACTTATTAAAAGAAGACTTTACAAAATACTTCACTGCTATTTAAAAAATACTACACATCTATTTCAGAAATTCCATACCACACTACAAAATGAATTTCAAAAACATTTGTTTGTTTTCAAGACAGAAGTTTTCATTACAGAAGACGCTGAATCCATTTTAAAAAGATGCACAGTGAAAAATGCCTACTTTTTATTTTTTTCAAAGGCTCGGTCACTTTCAAAAACTGCAGCCCCTTTTAGAAAAAAAAGAAGTCTTTAATTAAGAAGCAAAAGGTCTCTTTAAAAAAGAAATACAAGTTTTCATTTTAAGAATGGTAGATGTGACTTAACCAACAATTTTAACTCACATTTAAAGAAACACATTAAGTCGCTTTAAAATATATAATAAGTCACATTCAAGAAGCTTCATATCACTTTAAAAGGGCTTAAGCCACTTTAAAAGTCTCTTAAATGTCTAGCTCACTCACTCACTCACTCACTCACTCACTCACTCACTCACTCACTGCATGATCAAAGTCTTTTAAAAAGACTATTCATGTTTGAAAAGTGCTATTTCACTTTTGCTATTTCCAAATAAGTAAAAAGTTTACATCACTCTCAAAAAATGCAAAGCTGCTTAAGAAGA
>NW_028324313.1:9500000-9502500 GCF_058129835.1 Hydra viridissima
CCCTAACCCTAACGGTTAAAAAAAACGCTTGTGCGGTTAAAAAAAAAACACTTGTTCAGTTAAAGAAACGGTGGTACGGTTAAAAAAACCCTTGTTCGGTTAAAAAAGCACTTGTTCGCTTAAAAAAATAGTTGCTCGGTTAAAAAACCGTCTTACGGTTAAAAAAAACTCTTGTTCGGTTAAAGAAACCGTGGTACGGTTAAAAAAACCCGTTTTCGGTAAAAAAAAAAAAAAAAAAAAAAAGCACTTGTTTGTTTAAAAACACTTGTTCTGTTAAAAAAAAAACACTTGCTCACTGGAAAAAACACTTGTTCGGTTTAAGAAACGCTTGTTCGGTAAAAAAAAACTCTTGTCCGGTTAACCCTAACCCTAACGGTTAACAAATACCCCGCCGATTAATGAGTTACGCGGCTGCTTAGGAAGTCCTCGGTCGGTTATGAAAATACCCAACCGCTTAACCCTTTCATGCACCAATTATTTTTCTGTAACTAACATAACTCATAAAAAAACATCTACAAAATGACAGTGGAACTATGAAATGTTAAATTAGACTTTTTCTACAGCCTTTTTCAACTCTCATTTATAAAACAATATTGTTTTCAATCGGTTAGAATGCACCATTTGAATTGGGGAAGCTTAGCTTGATTTATTGTTATACAACAACCCAGCACATGAAATGGTTAAAGAAATACCCACCTGCCTAAGTATCCTTAAAAAAAAGTATCCTTAAAAAAAAAAAAAACCCTCTGTCTCTTGAACATAAATGCAAAAATCATTTAAAAAAGCAAATTCATTTTCAAAAACGTTTAAAAAGTGTAAACCACTTATTAAAAGAAGACTTTACAAAATACTTCACTGCTATTTAAAAAATACTACACATCTATTTCAGAAATTCCATACCACACTACAAAATGAATTTCAAAAACATTTGTTTGTTTTCAAGACAGAAGTTTTCATTACAGAAGACGCTGAATCCATTTTAAAAAGATGCACAGTGAAAAATGCCTACTTTTTATTTTTTTCAAAGGCTCGGTCACTTTCAAAAACTGCAGCCCCTTTTAGAAAAAAAAGAAGTCTTTAATTAAGAAGCAAAAGGTCTCTTTAAAAAAGAAATACAAGTTTTCATTTTAAGAATGGTAGATGTGACTTAACCAACAATTTTAACTCACATTTAAAGAAACACATTAAGTCGCTTTAAAATATATAATAAGTCACATTCAAGAAGCTTCATATCACTTTAAAAGGGCTTAAGCCACTTTAAAAGTCTCTTAAATGTCTAGCTCACTCACTCACTCACTCACTCACTCACTCACTCACTCACTGCATGATCAAAGTCTTTTAAAAAGACTATTCATGTTTGAAAAGTGCTATTTCACTTTTGCTATTTCCAAATAAATAAAAAGTTTACATCACTCTCAAAAAATGCAAAGCTGCTTAAGAAGAAAAAGCTAGGTCACTTTTAAAAAAGATAACTTCATTTGTAAAAAGAACATCAAGGCGGTTAAGAGTTCTCTGCTCACCAAAACCAAAACAAAAGGCTAAGTCGCTTTAGAATGTAAAACCAACTGCAAACCATTTTAAAAGGGTTTAAAGCCAGTTTAAAAGTCTCACCAGAGATGTCCAGCTCACTGGAACAAAGTCTTTTAAAAAGATTATTCGCATCAGAAAACAGCTAGCTCACTTTCAAAAGTGTTGCTTTAGAAAGAAGCTAGCTCGCTTTTAGAAACAAAAACTTCATTTCTAAGATGAAAATCGATTAAGAGTTGTCTGCAAAACAAAACCAAAAGCTTATTTGATTTAAAGAAACAAAAAACGTTTAAATGGATTCAAATTGAGATTGTGAAGTAGAGCAACTTTAGAAATACAACAAATCACATTTTTAAAATTTTGCCACTTTAAACGCAACCCTAACCCTAACCCTAACCCTAACGCTATATCATATTTAAAAAAGAGCCTAAGTCACTTTAAAAAGGTCACATCATTTAGACAACACGAAGCTGTTAGTCCAAACGACTTGCAGCATCACCATCACCATCATTGTCAGCAGCAGCAGCAGCAGCAGCAGCAGCAGCAGCAGCAGCAGCAGCAGACGGAGAAAAAAATGCAAATTCAAAAGGTCTTCCTAGGAAACTGTCTTCGAAATCAATCAGAAAATAACATCATCATTGCAAAACAAAACAAAAAACAAAAGGAGGTGTTTGCATTTAAAAAGCTCTCTCAAAAGACAAACGAATACGACTTACTCATTGATTGGTTGAAACTTGCTGCTAAGATGAGCTTCCTTTTGTTACATCACAGGGATGCATAACTGTACAGCCACAACATCTACCCAGCATTACCTCACTCAAAACTAACTAAACACTGTCTCATTCTTAGAAACGAAACATTCTTTAACTTAGCTTAGAGTAGGTAAGGTTAAATAGGTCTATTAAAAGAGAGCTGAAATTCTTAGCTCCCTGCTGATTGTTTTCTTCTATGCATTTCCTTCTTTTTCCAGCTC
>NW_028324313.1:9510000-9512500 GCF_058129835.1 Hydra viridissima
CGCTAGAAAAGAGAATCTATTCGATCTCTCGCCGCTAAACGCATTCTGGCAAGCCCATACAACGCACAACGCCAATTGCAGAGGACGAATAAAACTTCCTCTGGACTCTCGAGTCACTTAAACCGCACGACACCAACGCATCGAGAACCGTCCGCCGAAAAAGCACTGTCAAACGTCTCAACAGCGACAACGGAGCGCTTCTAATGCTTTACACCAACACCAGAGAAGCTACCAGCAAACTGCTAGAGCTGTGCTGCGTTTGCTCTCGTCTTCTCCATGAACATTCAATTTTTAATGGGACAAGAGTTTAAGTTTTTAAAAAGAGTCCGACTTGTTTGCAAAACGTCCAAGAAACATTTGCAAAGTCACAAAAATCGTAGAAAACGCTAAGTCGGTTAAGAAAACGTATTCGCCTATAAAAATGCTCAGTTACTTAAGAAGATGCATGCTCGGTTAAAATATCGCTAGGCAACTCAAGAAATTCCTCTTTCGATAGTAAAATGGCTCGTGCGGTTAAAAAAAGTGTTCGTTTAATAAAGTGTTCTTTCGCCTAACAAAATAACCCTAACGGTTAAAAAAACTTTTAAAAAGTTCCTCGCTCGGTTTAAAAAATACTCAGCCTTGTTCGATTAAAAAAAAAAGCTTGTGCGGTTAAATTTACAATTGTTCTGTTAAAAAAAAAAAACCTGTAACCCTAACCCTAACCCTAACCCTAACCCTAACCCTAACCCTAACCCTAACCCTAGCCCTAACCCTAACGGTTAAAAAAAACGCTTGTGCGGTTAAAAAAAAAACACTTGTTCAGTTAAAGAAACGGTGGTACGGTTAAAAAAACCCTTGTTCGGTTAAAAAAGCACTTGTTCGCTTAAAAAAATAGTTGCTCGGTTAAAAAACCGTCTTACGGTTAAAAAAAACTCTTGTTCGGTTAAAGAAACCGTGGTACGGTTAAAAAAACCCGTTTTCGGTAAAAAAAAAAAAAAAAAAAAAAAGCACTTGTTTGTTTAAAAACACTTGTTCTGTTAAAAAAAAAACACTTGCTCACTGGAAAAAACACTTGTTCTGTTAAAAAAAAAACACTTGCTCACTGGAAAAAACACTTGTTCTGTTAAAAAAAAAACACTTGCTCACTGGAAAAAACACTTGTTCTGTTAAAAAAAAAACACTTGCTCACTGGAAAAAACACTTGTTCTGTTAAAAAAAAAACACTTGCTCACTGGAAAAAACACTTGTTCGGTTTAAGAAACGCTTGTTCGGTAAAAAAAAACTCTTGTCCGGTTAACCCTAACCCTAACGGTTAACAAATACCCCGCCGATTAATGAGTTACGCGGCTGCTTAGGAAGTCCTCGGTCGGTTATGAAAACACCCAACCGCTTAACCCTTTCATGCACCAATTATTTTTCTGTAACTAACATAACTCATAAAAAAACATCTACAAAATGACAGTGGAACTATGAAATGTTAAATTAGACTTTTTCTACAGCCTTTTTCAACTCTCATTTATAAAACAATATTGTTTTCAATCGGTTAGAATGCACCATTTGAATTGGGGAAGCTTAGCTTGATTTATTGTTATACAACAACCCAGCACATGAAATGGTTAAAGAAATACCCACCTGCCTAAGTATCCTTAAAAAAAAGTATCCTTAAAAAAAAATAAAACCCTCTGTCTCTTGAACATAAATGCAAAAATCATTTAAAAAAGCAAATTCATTTTCAAAAACGTTTAAAAAGTGTAAACCACTTATTAAAAGAAGACTTTACAAAATACTTCACTGCTATTTAAAAAATACTACACATCTATTTCAGAAATTCCATACCACACTACAAAATGAATTTCAAAAACATTTGTTTGTTTGCAAGACAGAAGTTTTCATTACAGAAGACGCTGAATCCATTTTAAAAAGATGCACAGTGAAAAATGCCTACTTTTTATTTTTTTCAAAGGCTCGGTCACTTTCAAAAACTGCAGTCCCTTTTAGAAAAAAAAGAAGTCTTTAATTAAGAAGCAAAAGGTCTCTTTAAAAAAGAAATACAAGTTTTCATTTTAAGAATGGTAGATGTGACTTAACCAACAATTTTAAGTCACATTTAAAGAAACACATTAAGTCGCTTTAAAATATATAATAAGTCACATTCAAGAAGCTTCATATCACTTTAAAAGGGCTTAAGCCACTTTAAAAGTCTCTTAAATGTCTAGCTCACTCACTCACTCACTCACTCACTCACTCACTCACTCACTCACTCACTCACTGCATGATCAAAGTCTTTTAAAAAGACTATTCATGTTTGAAAAGTGCTATTTCACTTTTGCTATTTCCAAATAAATAAAAAGTTTACATCACTCTCAAAAAATGCAAAGCTGCTTAAGAAGAAAAAGCTAGGTCACTTTTAAAAAAGATAACTTCATTTGTAAAAAGAACATCAAGGCGGTTAAGAGTTCTCTGCTCACCAAAACCAAAACAAAAGGCTAAGTCGCTTTAGAATGTAAAACCAACTGCA
>NW_028324313.1:9528587-9531087 GCF_058129835.1 Hydra viridissima
TTAGGGTTAGAATAACGGCATTACATTGATAAAGCCAAACTATAAAGGAGCCAAACTATAAAGGAGCTGGAAAAAGAAGGAAATGCATAGAAGAAAACAATCAGCAGGGAGCTAAGAATTTCAGCTCTCTTTTAATAGACCTATTTAACCTTACCTACTCTAAGCTAAGTTAAAGAATGTTTCGTTTCTAAGAATGAGACAGTGTTTAGTTAGTTTTGAGTGAGGTAATGCTGGGTAGATGTTGTGGCTGTACAGTTATGCATCCCTGTGATGTAACAAAAGGAAGCTCATCTTAGCAGCAAGTTTCAACCAATCAATGAGTAAGTCGTATTCGTTTGTCTTTTGAGAGAGCTTTTTAAATGCAAACACCTCCTTTTGTTTTTTGTTTTGTTTTGCAATGATGATGTTATTTTCTGATTGATTTCGAAGACAGTTTCCTAGGAAGACCTTTTGAATTTGCATTTTTTTCTCCGTCTGCTGCTGCTGCTGCTGCTGCTGCTGCTGCTGCTGACAATGATGGTGATGGTGATGCTGCAAGTCGTTTGGACTAACAGCTTCGTGTTGTCTAAATGATGTGACCTTTTTAAAGTGACTTAGGCTCTTTTTTAAATATGATATAGCGTTAGGGTTAGGGTTAGGGTTAGGGTTGCGTTTAAAGTGGCAAAATTTTAAAAATATGATTTGTTGTATTTCTAAAGTTGCTCTACTTCACAATGTCAATTTGGATCCATTTAAACGTTTTTTGTTTCTTTAAATCAAATAAGCTTTTGGTTTTGTTTTGCAGACAACTCTTAATCGATTTTCATCTTAGAAATGAAGTTTTTGTTTCTAAAAGCGAACTAGCTTCTTTCTAAAGCAACACTTTTGAAAGTGAGCTAGCTGTTTTCTGATGCGAATAATCTTTTTAAAAGACTTTGTTCCAGTGAGCTGGACATCTCTGGTGAGACTTTTAAACTGGCTTTAAACCCTTTTAAAATGGTTTGCAGTTGGTTTTACATTCTAAAGCGACTTAGCCTTTTGTTTTGGTTTTGGTGAGCAGAGAACTCTTAACCGCCTTGATGTTCTTTTTACAAATGAAGTTATCTTTTTTAAAAGTGACCTAGCTTTTTCTTCTTAAGCAGCTTTGCATTTTTTGAGAGTGATGTAAACTTTTTATTTATTTGGAAATAGCAAAAGTGAAATAGCACTTTTCAAACATGAATAGTCTTTTTAAAAGACTTTGATCATGCAGTGAGTGAGTGAGTGAGTGAGTGAGTGAGTGAGTGAGTGAGTGAGTGCTAGACATTTAAGAGACTTTTAAAGTGGCTTAAGCCCTTTTAAAGTGATATGAAGCTTCTTGAATGTGACTTATTATATATTTTAAAGCGACTTAATGTGTTTCTTTAAATGTGACTTAAAATTGTTGGTTAAGTCACATCTACCATTCTTAAAATGAAAACTTGTATTTCTTTTTTAAAGAGACCTTTTGCTTCTTAATTAAAGACTTCTTTTTTTTCTAAAAGGGACTGCAGTTTTTGAAAGTGACCGAGCCTTTGAAAAAAATAAAAAGTAGGCATTTTTCACTGTGCATCTTTTTAAAAATGGATTCAGCGTCTTCTGTAATGAAAACTTCTGTCTTGCAAACAAACAAATGTTTTTGAAATTCATTTTGTAGTGTGGTATGGAATTTCTGAAATAGATGTGTAGTATTTTTTAAATAGCAGTGAAGTATTTTGTAAAGTCTTCTTTTAATAAGTGGTTTACACTTTTTAAACGTTTTTGAAAATGAATTTGCTTTTTTAAATGATTTTTGCATTTATGTTCAAGAGACAGAGGGTTTTATTTTTTTTTAAGGATACTTTTTTTTAAGGATACTTAGGCAGGTGGGTATTTCTTTAACCATTTCATGTGCTGGGTTGTTGTATAACAATAAATCAAGCTAAGCTTCCCCAATTCAAATGGTGCATTCTAACCGATTGAAAACAATATTGTTTTATAAATGAGAGTTGAAAAAGGCTGTAGAAAAAGTCTAATTTAACATTTCATAGTTCCACTGTCATTTTGTAGATGTTTTTTTATGAGTTATGTTAGTTACAGAAAAATAATTGGTGCATGAAAGGGTTAAGCGGTTGGGTGTTTTCATAACCGACCGAGGACTTCCTAAGCAGCCGCGTAACTCATTAATCGGCGGGGTATTTGTTAACCGTTAGGGTTAGGGTTAACCGGACAAGAGTTTTTTTTTACCGAACAAGCGTTTCTTAAACCGAACAAGTGTTTTTTCCAGTGAGCAAGTGTTTTTTTTTTAACAGAACAAGTGTTTTTTCCAGTGAGCAAGTGTTTTTTTTTTAACAGAACAAGTGTTTTTTCCAGTGAGCAAGTGTTTTTTTTTTAACAGAACAAGTGTTTTTTCCAGTGAGCAAGTGTTTTTTTTTTAACAGAACAAGTGTTTTTTCCAGTGAGCAAGTGTTTTTTTTTTAACAGAACAAGTGTTTTTAAACAAACAAGTGCTTTTTTTTTTTTT
>NW_028324313.1:9551087-9553587 GCF_058129835.1 Hydra viridissima
CTAAAGTTGCTCTACTTCACAATGTCAATTTGGATCCATTTAAACGTTTTTTGTTTCTTTAAATCAAATAAGCTTTTGGTTTTGTTTTGCAGACAACTCTTAATCGATTTTCATCTTAGAAATGAAGTTTTTGTTTCTAAAAGCGAACTAGCTTCTTTCTAAAGCAACACTTTTGAAAGTGAGCTAGCTGTTTTCTGATGCGAATAATCTTTTTAAAAGACTTTGTTCCAGTGAGCTGGACATCTCTGGTGAGACTTTTAAACTGGCTTTAAACCCTTTTAAAATGGTTTGCAGTTGGTTTTACATTCTAAAGCGACTTAGCCTTTTGTTTTGGTTTTGGTGAGCAGAGAACTCTTAACCGCCTTGATGTTCTTTTTACAAATGAAGTTATCTTTTTTAAAAGTGACCTAGCTTTTTCTTCTTAAGCAGCTTTGCATTTTTTGAGAGTGATGTAAACTTTTTATTTATTTGGAAATAGCAAAAGTGAAATAGCACTTTTCAAACATGAATAGTCTTTTTAAAAGACTTTGATCATGCAGTGAGTGAGTGAGTGAGTGAGTGAGTGAGTGAGTGAGTGAGTGAGCTAGACATTTAAGAGACTTTTAAAGTGGCTTAAGCCCTTTTAAAGTGATATGAAGCTTCTTGAATGTGACTTATTATATATTTTAAAGCGACTTAATGTGTTTCTTTAAATGTGACTTAAAATTGTTGGTTAAGTCACATCTACCATTCTTAAAATGAAAACTTGTATTTCTTTTTTAAAGAGACCTTTTGCTTCTTAATTAAAGACTTCTTTTTTTTCTAAAAGGGACTGCAGTTTTTGAAAGTGACCGAGCCTTTGAAAAAAATAAAAAGTAGGCATTTTTCACTGTGCATCTTTTTAAAATGGATTCAGCGTCTTCTGTAATGAAAACTTCTGTCTTGCAAACAAACAAATGTTTTTGAAATTCATTTTGTAGTGTGGTATGGAATTTCTGAAATAGATGTGTAGTATTTTTTAAATAGCAGTGAAGTATTTTGTAAAGTCTTCTTTTAATAAGTGGTTTACACTTTTTAAACGTTTTTGAAAATGAATTTGCTTTTTTAAATGATTTTTGCATTTATGTTCAAGAGACAGAGGGTTTTATTTTTTTTTAAGGATACTTTTTTTTAAGGATACTTAGGCAGGTGGGTATTTCTTTAACCATTTCATGTGCTGGGTTGTTGTATAACAATAAATCAAGCTAAGCTTCCCCAATTCAAATGGTGCATTCTAACCGATTGAAAACAATATTGTTTTATAAATGAGAGTTGAAAAAGGCTGTAGAAAAAGTCTAATTTAACATTTCATAGTTCCACTGTCATTTTGTAGATGTTTTTTTATGAGTTATGTTAGTTACAGAAAAATAATTGGTGCATGAAAGGGTTAAGCGGTTGGGTGTTTTCATAACCGACCGAGGACTTCCTAAGCAGCCGCGTAACTCATTAATCGGCGGGGTATTTGTTAACCGTTAGGGTTAGGGTTAACCGGACAAGAGTTTTTTTTTACCGAACAAGCGTTTCTTAAACCGAACAAGTGTTTTTTCCAGTGAGCAAGTGTTTTTTTTTTAACAGAACAAGTGTTTTTTCCAGTGAGCAAGTGTTTTTTTTTTAACAGAACAAGTGTTTTTTCCAGTGAGCAAGTGTTTTTTTTTTAACAGAACAAGTGTTTTTTCCAGTGAGCAAGTGTTTTTTTTTTAACAGAACAAGTGTTTTTTCCAGTGAGCAAGTGTTTTTTTTTTAACAGAACAAGTGTTTTTAAACAAACAAGTGCTTTTTTTTTTTTTTTTTTTTTTTACCGAAAACGGGTTTTTTTAACCGTACCACGGTTTCTTTAACCGAACAAGAGTTTTTTTTAACCGTAAGACGGTTTTTTAACCGAGCAACTATTTTTTTAAGCGAACAAGTGCTTTTTTAACCGAACAAGGGTTTTTTTAACCGTACCACCGTTTCTTTAACTGAACAAGTGTTTTTTTTTTAACCGCACAAGCGTTTTTTTTAACCGTTAGGGTTAGGGCTAGGGTTAGGGTTAGGGTTAGGGTTAGGGTTAGGGTTAGGGTTAGGGTTAGGGTTACAGGTTTTTTTTTTTTAACAGAACAATTGTAAATTTAACCGCACAAGCTTTTTTTTTTAATCGAACAAGGCTGAGTATTTTTTAAACCGAGCGAGGAACTTTTTAAAAGTTTTTTTAACCGTTAGGGTTATTTTGTTAGGCGAAAGAACACTTTATTAAACGAACACTTTTTTTAACCGCACGAGCCATTTTACTATCGAAAGAGGAATTTCTTGAGTTGCCTAGCGATATTTTAACCGAGCATGCATCTTCTTAAGTAACTGAGCATTTTTATAGGCGAATACGTTTTCTTAACCGACTTAGCGTTTTCTACGATTTTTGTGACTTTGCAAATGTTTCTTGGACGTTTTGCAAACAAGTCGGACTCTTTTTAAAAACTTAAACTCTTGTCCCATTAAAAATTGAATG
>NW_028324313.1:9561087-9563587 GCF_058129835.1 Hydra viridissima
ACGATTTTCGTAGTATTTGTGTTGTTGGGCAGAATATTGCATGACGATTGGCAGAGCGAAAAGAAGAAAAGAAGCATAACCTCCGTAAGACGAAAACTCCATAAGAAAGTTAGAAAAAGCGTAAGGAGAAACATTCGAGTTGATATGAAAGTAGCTACAAAAAGTTGGAAGAAGAGGAGTCAGGATTTAGGGTTAGGGTTAGGGCTAGGGTTAGGGTTAGGGTTAGAATAACGGCATTACATTGATAAAGCCAAACTATAAAGGAGCCAAACTATAAAGGAGCTGGAAAAAGAAGGAAATGCATAGAAGAAAACAATCAGCAGGGAGCTAAGAATTTCAGCTCTCTTTTAATAGACCTATTTAACCTTACCTACTCTAAGCTAAGTTAAAGAATGTTTCGTTTCTAAGAATGAGACAGTGTTTAGTTAGTTTTGAGTGAGGTAATGCTGGGTAGATGTTGTGGCTGTACAGTTATGCATCCCTGTGATGTAACAAAAGGAAGCTCATCTTAGCAGCAAGTTTCAACCAATCAATGAGTAAGTCGTATTCGTTTGTCTTTTGAGAGAGCTTTTTAAATGCAAACACCTCCTTTTGTTTTTTGTTTTGTTTTGCAATGATGATGTTATTTTCTGATTGATTTCGAAGACAGTTTCCTAGGAAGACCTTTTGAATTTGCATTTTTTTCTCCGTCTGCTGCTGCTGCTGCTGCTGCTGCTGCTGCTGCTGACAATGATGGTGATGGTGATGCTGCAAGTCGTTTGGACTAACAGCTTCGTGTTGTCTAAATGATGTGACCTTTTTAAAGTGACTTAGGCTCTTTTTTAAATATGATATAGCGTTAGGGTTAGGGTTAGGGTTAGGGTTGCGTTTAAAGTGGCAAAATTTTAAAATATGATTTGTTGTATTTCTAAAGTTGCTCTACTTCACAATGTCAATTTGGATCCATTTAAACGTTTTTTGTTTCTTTAAATCAAATAAGCTTTTGGTTTTGTTTTGCAGACAACTCTTAATCGATTTTCATCTTAGAAATGAAGTTTTTGTTTCTAAAAGCGAACTAGCTTCTTTCTAAAGCAACACTTTTGAAAGTGAGCTAGCTGTTTTCTGATGCGAATAATCTTTTTAAAAGACTTTGTTCCAGTGAGCTGGACATCTCTGGTGAGACTTTTAAACTGGCTTTAAACCCTTTTAAAATGGTTTGCAGTTGGTTTTACATTCTAAAGCGACTTAGCCTTTTGTTTTGGTTTTGGTGAGCAGAGAACTCTTAACCGCCTTGATGTTCTTTTTACAAATGAAGTTATCTTTTTTAAAAGTGACCTAGCTTTTTCTTCTTAAGCAGCTTTGCATTTTTTGAGAGTGATGTAAACTTTTTATTTATTTGGAAATAGCAAAAGTGAAATAGCACTTTTCAAACATGAATAGTCTTTTTAAAAGACTTTGATCATGCAGTGAGTGAGTGAGTGAGTGAGTGAGTGAGTGAGTGAGTGAGTGAGCTAGACATTTAAGAGACTTTTAAAGTGGCTTAAGCCCTTTTAAAGTGATATGAAGCTTCTTGAATGTGACTTATTATATATTTTAAAGCGACTTAATGTGTTTCTTTAAATGTGACTTAAAATTGTTGGTTAAGTCACATCTACCATTCTTAAAATGAAAACTTGTATTTCTTTTTTAAAGAGACCTTTTGCTTCTTAATTAAAGACTTCTTTTTTTCTAAAAGGGACTGCAGTTTTTGAAAGTGACCGAGCCTTTGAAAAAAATAAAAAGTAGGCATTTTTCACTGTGCATCTTTTTAAAATGGATTCAGCGTCTTCTGTAATGAAAACTTCTGTCTTGCAAACAAACAAATGTTTTTGAAATTCATTTTGTAGTGTGGTATGGAATTTCTGAAATAGATGTGTAGTATTTTTTAAATAGCAGTGAAGTATTTTGTAAAGTCTTCTTTTAATAAGTGGTTTACACTTTTTAAACGTTTTTGAAAATGAATTTGCTTTTTTAAATGATTTTTGCATTTATGTTCAAGAGACAGAGGGTTTTATTTTTTTTTAAGGATACTTTTTTTTAAGGATACTTAGGCAGGTGGGTATTTCTTTAACCATTTCATGTGCTGGGTTGTTGTATAACAATAAATCAAGCTAAGCTTCCCCAATTCAAATGGTGCATTCTAACCGATTGAAAACAATATTGTTTTATAAATGAGAGTTGAAAAAGGCTGTAGAAAAAGTCTAATTTAACATTTCATAGTTCCACTGTCATTTTGTAGATGTTTTTTTATGAGTTATGTTAGTTACAGAAAAATAATTGGTGCATGAAAGGGTTAAGCGGTTGGGTGTTTTCATAACCGACCGAGGACTTCCTAAGCAGCCGCGTAACTCATTAATCGGCGGGGTATTTGTTAACCGTTAGGGTTAGGGTTAACCGGACAAGAGTTTTTTTTTACCGAACAAGCGTTTCTTAAACCGAACAAGTGTTTTTTCCAGTGAGCAAGTGTTTTTTTTTTAACAGA
>NW_028324313.1:9579830-9582330 GCF_058129835.1 Hydra viridissima
TGTTCGGTTAAAGAAACCGTGGTACGGTTAAAAAAACCCGTTTTCGGTAAAAAAAAAAAAAAAAAAAAAAAGCACTTGTTTGTTTAAAAACACTTGTTCTGTTAAAAAAAAAACACTTGCTCACTGGAAAAAACACTTGTTCTGTTAAAAAAAAAACACTTGCTCACTGGAAAAAACACTTGTTCTGTTAAAAAAAAAACACTTGCTCACTGGAAAAAACACTTGTTCTGTTAAAAAAAAAACACTTGCTCACTGGAAAAAACACTTGTTCGGTTTAAGAAACGCTTGTTCGGTAAAAAAAAACTCTTGTCCGGTTAACCCTAACCCTAACGGTTAACAAATACCCCGCCGATTAATGAGTTACGCGGCTGCTTAGGAAGTCCTCGGTCGGTTATGAAAACACCCAACCGCTTAACCCTTTCATGCACCAATTATTTTTCTGTAACTAACATAACTCATAAAAAAACATCTACAAAATGACAGTGGAACTATGAAATGTTAAATTAGACTTTTTCTACAGCCTTTTTCAACTCTCATTTATAAAACAATATTGTTTTCAATCGGTTAGAATGCACCATTTGAATTGGGGAAGCTTAGCTTGATTTATTGTTATACAACAACCCAGCACATGAAATGGTTAAAGAAATACCCACCTGCCTAAGTATCCTTAAAAAAAAGTATCCTTAAAAAAAAATAAAACCCTCTGTCTCTTGAACATAAATGCAAAAATCATTTAAAAAAGCAAATTCATTTTCAAAAACGTTTAAAAAGTGTAAACCACTTATTAAAAGAAGACTTTACAAAATACTTCACTGCTATTTAAAAAATACTACACATCTATTTCAGAAATTCCATACCACACTACAAAATGAATTTCAAAAACATTTGTTTGTTTGCAAGACAGAAGTTTTCATTACAGAAGACGCTGAATCCATTTTAAAAAGATGCACAGTGAAAAATGCCTACTTTTTATTTTTTTCAAAGGCTCGGTCACTTTCAAAAACTGCAGTCCCTTTTAGAAAAAAAAGAAGTCTTTAATTAAGAAGCAAAAGGTCTCTTTAAAAAAGAAATACAAGTTTTCATTTTAAGAATGGTAGATGTGACTTAACCAACAATTTTAAGTCACATTTAAAGAAACACATTAAGTCGCTTTAAAATATATAATAAGTCACATTCAAGAAGCTTCATATCACTTTAAAAGGGCTTAAGCCACTTTAAAAGTCTCTTAAATGTCTAGCTCACTCACTCACTCACTCACTCACTCACTCACTCACTCACTCACTGCATGATCAAAGTCTTTTAAAAAGACTATTCATGTTTGAAAAGTGCTATTTCACTTTTGCTATTTCCAAATAAATAAAAAGTTTACATCACTCTCAAAAAATGCAAAGCTGCTTAAGAAGAAAAAGCTAGGTCACTTTTAAAAAAGATAACTTCATTTGTAAAAAGAACATCAAGGCGGTTAAGAGTTCTCTGCTCACCAAAACCAAAACAAAAGGCTAAGTCGCTTTAGAATGTAAAACCAACTGCAAACCATTTTAAAAGGGTTTAAAGCCAGTTTAAAAGTCTCACCAGAGATGTCCAGCTCACTGGAACAAAGTCTTTTAAAAAGATTATTCGCATCAGAAAACAGCTAGCTCACTTTCAAAAGTGTTGCTTTAGAAAGAAGCTAGTTCGCTTTTAGAAACAAAAACTTCATTTCTAAGATGAAAATCGATTAAGAGTTGTCTGCAAAACAAAACCAAAAGCTTATTTGATTTAAAGAAACAAAAAACGTTTAAATGGATCCAAATTGACATTGTGAAGTAGAGCAACTTTAGAAATACAACAAATCATATTTTTAAAATTTTGCCACTTTAAACGCAACCCTAACCCTAACCCTAACCCTAACGCTATATCATATTTAAAAAAGAGCCTAAGTCACTTTAAAAAGGTCACATCATTTAGACAACACGAAGCTGTTAGTCCAAACGACTTGCAGCATCACCATCACCATCATTGTCAGCAGCAGCAGCAGCAGCAGCAGCAGCAGCAGCAGACGGAGAAAAAAATGCAAATTCAAAAGGTCTTCCTAGGAAACTGTCTTCGAAATCAATCAGAAAATAACATCATCATTGCAAAACAAAACAAAAAACAAAAGGAGGTGTTTGCATTTAAAAAGCTCTCTCAAAAGACAAACGAATACGACTTACTCATTGATTGGTTGAAACTTGCTGCTAAGATGAGCTTCCTTTTGTTACATCACAGGGATGCATAACTGTACAGCCACAACATCTACCCAGCATTACCTCACTCAAAACTAACTAAACACTGTCTCATTCTTAGAAACGAAACATTCTTTAACTTAGCTTAGAGTAGGTAAGGTTAAATAGGTCTATTAAAAGAGAGCTGAAATTCTTAGCTCCCTGCTGATTGTTTTCTTCTATGCATTTCCTTCTTTTTCCAGCTCCTTTATAGTTTGGCTCCTTTATAGTTTGGCTTTATCAATGTAATGCCGTTA
>NW_028324313.1:9589830-9592330 GCF_058129835.1 Hydra viridissima
GCCCATACAACGCACAACGCCAATTGCAGAGGACGAATAATACTTCCTCTGGACTCTCGAGTCACTTAAACCGCACGACACCAACGCATCTAGAACCGTCCGCCGAAAAAGCACTGTCAAACGTCTCAACAGCGACAACGGAGCGCTTCTAATGCTTTACACCAACACCAGAGAAGCTACCAGCAAACTGCTAGAGCTGTGCTGCGTTTGCTCTCGTCTTCTCCATGAACATTCAATTTTTAATGGGACAAGAGTTTAAGTTTTTAAAAAGAGTCCGACTTGTTTGCAAAACGTCCAAGAAACATTTGCAAAGTCACAAAAATCGTAGAAAACGCTAAGTCAGTTAAGAAAACGTGTTCGCCTATAAAAATGCTCAGTTACTTAAGAAGATGCATGCTCGGTTAAAATATCGCTAGGCAACTCAAGAAATTCCTCTTTCGATAGTAAAAAGGCTCGTGCGGTTAAAAAAAGTGTTCGTTTAATAAAGTGTTCTTTCGCCTAACAAAATAACCCTAACGGTTAAAAAAACTCTTAAAAAGTTCCTCGCTCGGTTTAGAAAATACTCAGCCTTGCTCGATTAAAAAAAAACGCTTGTGCGGTTAAATTTACAAGTGTTCTGTTAAAAAAAAAAACCTGTAACCCTAACCCTAACCCTAACCCTAACCCTAACCCTAACCCTAGCCCTAACCCTAACGGTTAAAAAAAACGCTTGTGCGGTTAAAAAAAAACACTTGTTCAGTTAAAGAAACGGTGGTACGGTTAAAAAAACCCTTGTTCGGTTAAAAAAGCACTTGTTCGCTTAAAAAAATAGTTGCTCGGTTAAAAAACCGTCTTACGGTTAAAAAAAACTCTAGTTCGGTTAAAGAAACCGTGGTACGGTTAAAAAAACCCGCTTTCGGTAAAAAAAAAAAAAAAAAAAAGCACTTGTTCGTTTAAAAACACTTGTTCTGTTAAAAAAAAAATCACTTGCTCACTGGAAAAAACACTTGTTCGGTTAAAGAAACGCTTGTTCGGTAAAAAAAAACTCTTGTCCGGTTAACCCTAACCCTAACGGTTAACAAATACCCCGCCGATTAATGAGTTACGCGGCTGCTTAGGAAAATCCTCGGTCGGTTATGAAAACACCCAACCGCTTAACTCTTTCATGCACCAATTATTTTTCTGTAACTAACATAACTCATAAAAAAACATCTACAAAATGACAGTGGTACTATGAAATGTTAAATTAGACTTTTTCTACAGCCTTTTTCAACTCTCATTTATAAAACAATATTGTTTTCAATCGGTTAGAATGCACCATTTGAATTGGGGAAGCTTAGCTTGATTTGTTGTTATACAACAACCCAGCGCATGAAATGGTTAAAGAAATACCCACCTGCCTAAGAAAATACCCAGTATCCTAGGAAAATCTAGTATCCTTAAAAAAAAATAAAACCCTCTGTCTCTTGAACATAAATGCAAAAATCATTTAAAAAAGCAAATTCATTTTCAAAAACGTTTAAAAAGTGTAAACCACTTATTAAAAGAAGACTTTACAAAATACTTCACTGCTATTTAAAAAATACTACACATCTATTTCAGAAATTCCAAACCACACTACAAAATGAATTTCAAAAACATTTGTTTGTTTTCAAGACAGAAGTTTTCATTACAGAAGACGCTGAATCCATTTTAAAAAGATGCACAGTGAAAAATGCCTACTTTTTATTTTTTTCAAAGGCTCGGTCACTTTCAAAAATTGCAGTCCCTTTTAGAAAAAAAAGAAGTCTTTAATTAAGAAGCAAAAGGTCTCTTTAAAAAAGAAATACAAGTTTTCATTTTAAGAATGGTAGATGTGACTTAACCAACAATTTTAACTCACATTTAAAGAAACACATTAAGTCGCTTTAAAATATATAATAAGTCACATTCAAGAAGCTTCATATCACTTTAAAAGGGCTTAAGTCACTTTAAAAGTCTCTTAAATGTCTAGCTCACTCACTCACTCACTCACTCACTCTCACTCACTCACTCACTCACTCACTCACTCACTCACTCACTCACTCACTCACTCACTGCATGATCAAAGTCTTTTAAAAAGACTATTCATGTTTGAAAAGTGCTATTTCACTTTTGCTATTTCCAAATAAATAAAAAGTTTACATCACTCTCAAAAAAATGCAAAGCTGCTTAAGAAAAAGCTAGGTCACTTTTAAAAAAGATAACTTCATTTGTAAAAAGAACATCAAGTCGGTTAAGAGTTCTCTGCTCACCAAAACCAAAACAAAAGGCTAAGTCGCTTTAGAATGTAAAACCAACTGCAAACCATTTTAAAAGGGTTTAAAGCCAGTTTAAAAGTCTCACCAGAGATGTCCAGCTCACTGGAACAAAGTCTTTTAAAAAGATTATTCGCATCAGAAAACAGCTAGCTCACTTTCAAAAGTGTTGCTTTAGAAAGAAGCTAGTTCGCTTTTAGAAACAAAAACTTCATTTCTAAGATGAAAATCGATTAAGAGTTGTC
>NW_028324313.1:9612330-9614830 GCF_058129835.1 Hydra viridissima
GTTCTGTTAAAAAAAAAATCACTTGCTCACTGGAAAAAACACTTGTTCGGTTAAAGAAACGCTTGTTCGGTAAAAAAAAACTCTTGTCCGGTTAACCCTAACCCTAACGGTTAACAAATACCCCGCCGATTAATGAGTTACGCGGCTGCTTAGGAAAATCCTCGGTCGGTTATGAAAACACCCAACCGCTTAACTCTTTCATGCACCAATTATTTTTCTGTAACTAACATAACTCATAAAAAAACATCTACAAAATGACAGTGGTACTATGAAATGTTAAATTAGACTTTTTCTACAGCCTTTTTCAACTCTCATTTATAAAACAATATTGTTTTCAATCGGTTAGAATGCACCATTTGAATTGGGGAAGCTTAGCTTGATTTGTTGTTATACAACAACCCAGCGCATGAAATGGTTAAAGAAATACCCACCTGCCTAAGAAAATACCCAGTATCCTAGGAAAATCTAGTATCCTTAAAAAAAAATAAAACCCTCTGTCTCTTGAACATAAATGCAAAAATCATTTAAAAAAGCAAATTCATTTTCAAAAACGTTTAAAAAGTGTAAACCACTTATTAAAAGAAGACTTTACAAAATACTTCACTGCTATTTAAAAAATACTACACATCTATTTCAGAAATTCCAAACCACACTACAAAATGAATTTCAAAAACATTTGTTTGTTTTCAAGACAGAAGTTTTCATTACAGAAGACGCTGAATCCATTTTAAAAAGATGCACAGTGAAAAATGCCTACTTTTTATTTTTTTCAAAGGCTCGGTCACTTTCAAAAATTGCAGTCCCTTTTAGAAAAAAAAGAAGTCTTTAATTAAGAAGCAAAAGGTCTCTTTAAAAAAGAAATACAAGTTTTCATTTTAAGAATGGTAGATGTGACTTAACCAACAATTTTAACTCACATTTAAAGAAACACATTAAGTCGCTTTAAAATATATAATAAGTCACATTCAAGAAGCTTCATATCACTTTAAAAGGGCTTAAGTCACTTTAAAAGTCTCTTAAATGTCTAGCTCACTCACTCACTCACTCACTCACTCTCACTCACTCACTCACTCACTCACTCACTCACTCACTCACTCACTCACTCACTCACTGCATGATCAAAGTCTTTTAAAAAGACTATTCATGTTTGAAAAGTGCTATTTCACTTTTGCTATTTCCAAATAAATAAAAAGTTTACATCACTCTCAAAAAAATGCAAAGCTGCTTAAGAAAAAGCTAGGTCACTTTTAAAAAAGATAACTTCATTTGTAAAAAGAACATCAAGTCGGTTAAGAGTTCTCTGCTCACCAAAACCAAAACAAAAGGCTAAGTCGCTTTAGAATGTAAAACCAACTGCAAACCATTTTAAAAGGGTTTAAAGCCAGTTTAAAAGTCTCACCAGAGATGTCCAGCTCACTGGAACAAAGTCTTTTAAAAAGATTATTCGCATCAGAAAACAGCTAGCTCACTTTCAAAAGTGTTGCTTTAGAAAGAAGCTAGTTCGCTTTTAGAAACAAAAACTTCATTTCTAAGATGAAAATCGATTAAGAGTTGTCTGCGAAACAAAACCAAAAGCTTATTTGATTTAAAGAAACAAAAAACGTTTAAATGGATTCAAATTCACATTGTGAAGTAGAGCAACTTTAGAAATACAACAAATCACATTTTTAAAATTTTGCACATTGCAAAGGTCGTAAGCCACTTTAAACGCAAGCCTAACCCTAACCCTAACCCTAACGCTATATCATATTTAAAAAAGAGCCTAAGTCACATTAAAAAGGTCACATCATTTAGACAACACGAAGCTGTTAGTCCAAACAACTTGCAGCATCACCATCACCATCATTGTCAGCAGCAGCAGCAGCAGCAGCAGCAGCAGCAGCAGCAGCAGCAGCAGCAGCAGCAGCAGCAGACGACGGAGAAAAAAATGCAAATTCAAAAGGTCTTCCAAGGAAACAGTCTTCGAAATCAATCAGAAAATAACATCATCATTGCAAAACAAAACAAAAAACAAAAGGAGGTGTTTGCATTTAAAAAGCTCTCTCAAAAGACAAACGAATACGACTTACTCATTGATTGGTTGAAACTTGCTGCTAAGATGAGCTTCCTTTTGTTACATCACAGGGATGCATAATTGTACAGCCACAACATCTACCCAGCATTACCTCACTCAAAACTAACTAAACACTGTCTCATTCTTAGAAACGAAACATTGTTTAACTTAGCTTAGAGTAGCTAAGGTTAAATAGGTCTGTTAAAAGATAGCTGAAATTCTTAGCTCCCTGCTGATTGTTTTCTTCTATACATTTCCTTCTTTTTCCAGCTCCCTTAGAGTTTGAACCCTAACGGTTTTGAATTTATCAATATAATGCCGTTATTCTAACCCTAACCCTAACCCTAGCCCTAACCCTAATCCTGACTCCTCTTGTTCCAACTTTTTGTAGCTATTTTCATATCAAGCCAAATGTCTCTCCGTTAGGCTTTTTCTAAGTTTCTTATG
>NW_028324313.1:9622330-9624830 GCF_058129835.1 Hydra viridissima
CACCAGAGAAGCTACCAGCAAACTGCTAGAGCTGTGCTGCGTTTGCTCTCGTCTTCTCCATGAACATTCAATTTTTAATGGGACAAGAGTTTAAGTTTTTAAAAAGAGTCCGACTTGTTTGCAAAACGTCCAAGAAACATTTGCAAAGTCACAAAAATCGTAGAAAACGCTAAGTCAGTTAAGAAAACGTGTTCGCCTATAAAAATGCTCAGTTACTTAAGAAGATGCATGCTCGGTTAAAATATCGCTAGGCAACTCAAGAAATTCCTCTTTCGATAGTAAAAAGGCTCGTGCGGTTAAAAAAAGTGTTCGTTTAATAAAGTGTTCTTTCGCCTAACAAAATAACCCTAACGGTTAAAAAAACTCTTAAAAAGTTCCTCGCTCGGTTTAGAAAATACTCAGCCTTGCTCGATTAAAAAAAAACGCTTGTGCGGTTAAATTTACAAGTGTTCTGTTAAAAAAAAAAACCTGTAACCCTAACCCTAACCCTAACCCTAACCCTAACCCTAACCCTAGCCCTAACCCTAACGGTTAAAAAAAACGCTTGTGCGGTTAAAAAAAAACACTTGTTCAGTTAAAGAAACGGTGGTACGGTTAAAAAAACCCTTGTTCGGTTAAAAAAGCACTTGTTCGCTTAAAAAAATAGTTGCTCGGTTAAAAAACCGTCTTACGGTTAAAAAAAACTCTAGTTCGGTTAAAGAAACCGTGGTACGGTTAAAAAAACCCGCTTTCGGTAAAAAAAAAAAAAAAAAAAGCACTTGTTCGTTTAAAAACACTTGTTCTGTTAAAAAAAAAATCACTTGCTCACTGGAAAAAACACTTGTTCGGTTAAAGAAACGCTTGTTCGGTAAAAAAAAACTCTTGTCCGGTTAACCCTAACCCTAACGGTTAACAAATACCCCGCCGATTAATGAGTTACGCGGCTGCTTAGGAAAATCCTCGGTCGGTTATGAAAACACCCAACCGCTTAACTCTTTCATGCACCAATTATTTTTCTGTAACTAACATAACTCATAAAAAAACATCTACAAAATGACAGTGGTACTATGAAATGTTAAATTAGACTTTTTCTACAGCCTTTTTCAACTCTCATTTATAAAACAATATTGTTTTCAATCGGTTAGAATGCACCATTTGAATTGGGGAAGCTTAGCTTGATTTGTTGTTATACAACAACCCAGCGCATGAAATGGTTAAAGAAATACCCACCTGCCTAAGAAAATACCCAGTATCCTAGGAAAATCTAGTATCCTTAAAAAAAAATAAAACCCTCTGTCTCTTGAACATAAATGCAAAAATCATTTAAAAAAGCAAATTCATTTTCAAAAACGTTTAAAAAGTGTAAACCACTTATTAAAAGAAGACTTTACAAAATACTTCACTGCTATTTAAAAAATACTACACATCTATTTCAGAAATTCCAAACCACACTACAAAATGAATTTCAAAAACATTTGTTTGTTTTCAAGACAGAAGTTTTCATTACAGAAGACGCTGAATCCATTTTAAAAAGATGCACAGTGAAAAATGCCTACTTTTTATTTTTTTCAAAGGCTCGGTCACTTTCAAAAATTGCAGTCCCTTTTAGAAAAAAAAGAAGTCTTTAATTAAGAAGCAAAAGGTCTCTTTAAAAAAGAAATACAAGTTTTCATTTTAAGAATGGTAGATGTGACTTAACCAACAATTTTAACTCACATTTAAAGAAACACATTAAGTCGCTTTAAAATATATAATAAGTCACATTCAAGAAGCTTCATATCACTTTAAAAGGGCTTAAGTCACTTTAAAAGTCTCTTAAATGTCTAGCTCACTCACTCACTCACTCACTCACTCTCACTCACTCACTCACTCACTCACTCACTCACTCACTCACTCACTCACTCACTCACTGCATGATCAAAGTCTTTTAAAAAGACTATTCATGTTTGAAAAGTGCTATTTCACTTTTGCTATTTCCAAATAAATAAAAAGTTTACATCACTCTCAAAAAAATGCAAAGCTGCTTAAGAAAAAGCTAGGTCACTTTTAAAAAAGATAACTTCATTTGTAAAAAGAACATCAAGTCGGTTAAGAGTTCTCTGCTCACCAAAACCAAAACAAAAGGCTAAGTCGCTTTAGAATGTAAAACCAACTGCAAACCATTTTAAAAGGGTTTAAAGCCAGTTTAAAAGTCTCACCAGAGATGTCCAGCTCACTGGAACAAAGTCTTTTAAAAAGATTATTCGCATCAGAAAACAGCTAGCTCACTTTCAAAAGTGTTGCTTTAGAAAGAAGCTAGTTCGCTTTTAGAAACAAAAACTTCATTTCTAAGATGAAAATCGATTAAGAGTTGTCTGCGAAACAAAACCAAAAGCTTATTTGATTTAAAGAAACAAAAAACGTTTAAATGGATTCAAATTCACATTGTGAAGTAGAGCAACTTTAGAAATACAACAAATCACATTTTTAAAATTTTGCACATTGCAAAGGTCGTAAGCCACTTTAAACGCAAGCCTAACCC
>NW_028324313.1:9644830-9647330 GCF_058129835.1 Hydra viridissima
AAACACCCAACCGCTTAACTCTTTCATGCACCAATTATTTTTCTGTAACTAACATAACTCATAAAAAAACATCTACAAAATGACAGTGGTACTATGAAATGTTAAATTAGACTTTTTCTACAGCCTTTTTCAACTCTCATTTATAAAACAATATTGTTTTCAATCGGTTAGAATGCACCATTTGAATTGGGGAAGCTTAGCTTGATTTGTTGTTATACAACAACCCAGCGCATGAAATGGTTAAAGAAATACCCACCTGCCTAAGAAAATACCCAGTATCCTAGGAAAATCTAGTATCCTTAAAAAAAAATAAAACCCTCTGTCTCTTGAACATAAATGCAAAAATCATTTAAAAAAGCAAATTCATTTTCAAAAACGTTTAAAAAGTGTAAACCACTTATTAAAAGAAGACTTTACAAAATACTTCACTGCTATTTAAAAAATACTACACATCTATTTCAGAAATTCCAAACCACACTACAAAATGAATTTCAAAAACATTTGTTTGTTTTCAAGACAGAAGTTTTCATTACAGAAGACGCTGAATCCATTTTAAAAAGATGCACAGTGAAAAATGCCTACTTTTTATTTTTTTCAAAGGCTCGGTCACTTTCAAAAATTGCAGTCCCTTTTAGAAAAAAAAGAAGTCTTTAATTAAGAAGCAAAAGGTCTCTTTAAAAAAGAAATACAAGTTTTCATTTTAAGAATGGTAGATGTGACTTAACCAACAATTTTAACTCACATTTAAAGAAACACATTAAGTCGCTTTAAAATATATAATAAGTCACATTCAAGAAGCTTCATATCACTTTAAAAGGGCTTAAGTCACTTTAAAAGTCTCTTAAATGTCTAGCTCACTCACTCACTCACTCACTCACTCTCACTCACTCACTCACTCACTCACTCACTCACTCACTCACTCACTCACTCACTCACTGCATGATCAAAGTCTTTTAAAAAGACTATTCATGTTTGAAAAGTGCTATTTCACTTTTGCTATTTCCAAATAAATAAAAAGTTTACATCACTCTCAAAAAAATGCAAAGCTGCTTAAGAAAAAGCTAGGTCACTTTTAAAAAAGATAACTTCATTTGTAAAAAGAACATCAAGTCGGTTAAGAGTTCTCTGCTCACCAAAACCAAAACAAAAGGCTAAGTCGCTTTAGAATGTAAAACCAACTGCAAACCATTTTAAAAGGGTTTAAAGCCAGTTTAAAAGTCTCACCAGAGATGTCCAGCTCACTGGAACAAAGTCTTTTAAAAAGATTATTCGCATCAGAAAACAGCTAGCTCACTTTCAAAAGTGTTGCTTTAGAAAGAAGCTAGTTCGCTTTTAGAAACAAAAACTTCATTTCTAAGATGAAAATCGATTAAGAGTTGTCTGCGAAACAAAACCAAAAGCTTATTTGATTTAAAGAAACAAAAAACGTTTAAATGGATTCAAATTCACATTGTGAAGTAGAGCAACTTTAGAAATACAACAAATCACATTTTTAAAATTTTGCACATTGCAAAGGTCGTAAGCCACTTTAAACGCAAGCCTAACCCTAACCCTAACCCTAACGCTATATCATATTTAAAAAAGAGCCTAAGTCACATTAAAAAGGTCACATCATTTAGACAACACGAAGCTGTTAGTCCAAACAACTTGCAGCATCACCATCACCATCATTGTCAGCAGCAGCAGCAGCAGCAGCAGCAGCAGCAGCAGCAGCAGCAGCAGCAGCAGCAGCAGCAGACGACGGAGAAAAAAATGCAAATTCAAAAGGTCTTCCAAGGAAACAGTCTTCGAAATCAATCAGAAAATAACATCATCATTGCAAAACAAAACAAAAAACAAAAGGAGGTGTTTGCATTTAAAAAGCTCTCTCAAAAGACAAACGAATACGACTTACTCATTGATTGGTTGAAACTTGCTGCTAAGATGAGCTTCCTTTTGTTACATCACAGGGATGCATAATTGTACAGCCACAACATCTACCCAGCATTACCTCACTCAAAACTAACTAAACACTGTCTCATTCTTAGAAACGAAACATTGTTTAACTTAGCTTAGAGTAGCTAAGGTTAAATAGGTCTGTTAAAAGATAGCTGAAATTCTTAGCTCCCTGCTGATTGTTTTCTTCTATACATTTCCTTCTTTTTCCAGCTCCCTTAGAGTTTGAACCCTAACGGTTTTGAATTTATCAATATAATGCCGTTATTCTAACCCTAACCCTAACCCTAGCCCTAACCCTAATCCTGACTCCTCTTGTTCCAACTTTTTGTAGCTATTTTCATATCAAGCCAAATGTCTCTCCGTTAGGCTTTTTCTAAGTTTCTTATGGAGTTTTCGTCTTACGGAGGTTATGGTTCTTTTGTTCTTTTCGCTCTACCAATCGTCTTGCAATCTACCACCCACGTGAATCTACCTTTTTCTTTCCCAACAACACAAATACTACGAAAATCGTCAATATTATTCCTCTTCGCTATCGCAAAGCACCTCGACTAGATGAGAAGTT
>NW_028324313.1:9654830-9657330 GCF_058129835.1 Hydra viridissima
TTAAGAAAACGTGTTCGCCTATAAAAATGCTCAGTTACTTAAGAAGATGCATGCTCGGTTAAAATATCGCTAGGCAACTCAAGAAATTCCTCTTTCGATAGTAAAAAGGCTCGTGCGGTTAAAAAAAGTGTTCGTTTAATAAAGTGTTCTTTCGCCTAACAAAATAACCCTAACGGTTAAAAAAACTCTTAAAAAGTTCCTCGCTCGGTTTAGAAAATACTCAGCCTTGCTCGATTAAAAAAAAACGCTTGTGCGGTTAAATTTACAAGTGTTCTGTTAAAAAAAAAAACCTGTAACCCTAACCCTAACCCTAACCCTAACCCTAACCCTAACCCTAGCCCTAACCCTAACGGTTAAAAAAAACGCTTGTGCGGTTAAAAAAAAACACTTGTTCAGTTAAAGAAACGGTGGTACGGTTAAAAAAACCCTTGTTCGGTTAAAAAAGCACTTGTTCGCTTAAAAAAATAGTTGCTCGGTTAAAAAACCGTCTTACGGTTAAAAAAAACTCTAGTTCGGTTAAAGAAACCGTGGTACGGTTAAAAAAACCCGCTTTCGGTAAAAAAAAAAAAAAAAAAAAGCACTTGTTCGTTTAAAAACACTTGTTCTGTTAAAAAAAAAATCACTTGCTCACTGGAAAAAACACTTGTTCGGTTAAAGAAACGCTTGTTCGGTAAAAAAAAACTCTTGTCCGGTTAACCCTAACCCTAACGGTTAACAAATACCCCGCCGATTAATGAGTTACGCGGCTGCTTAGGAAAATCCTCGGTCGGTTATGAAAACACCCAACCGCTTAACTCTTTCATGCACCAATTATTTTTCTGTAACTAACATAACTCATAAAAAAACATCTACAAAATGACAGTGGTACTATGAAATGTTAAATTAGACTTTTTCTACAGCCTTTTTCAACTCTCATTTATAAAACAATATTGTTTTCAATCGGTTAGAATGCACCATTTGAATTGGGGAAGCTTAGCTTGATTTGTTGTTATACAACAACCCAGCGCATGAAATGGTTAAAGAAATACCCACCTGCCTAAGAAAATACCCAGTATCCTAGGAAAATCTAGTATCCTTAAAAAAAAATAAAACCCTCTGTCTCTTGAACATAAATGCAAAAATCATTTAAAAAAGCAAATTCATTTTCAAAAACGTTTAAAAAGTGTAAACCACTTATTAAAAGAAGACTTTACAAAATACTTCACTGCTATTTAAAAAATACTACACATCTATTTCAGAAATTCCAAACCACACTACAAAATGAATTTCAAAAACATTTGTTTGTTTTCAAGACAGAAGTTTTCATTACAGAAGACGCTGAATCCATTTTAAAAAGATGCACAGTGAAAAATGCCTACTTTTTATTTTTTTCAAAGGCTCGGTCACTTTCAAAAATTGCAGTCCCTTTTAGAAAAAAAAGAAGTCTTTAATTAAGAAGCAAAAGGTCTCTTTAAAAAAGAAATACAAGTTTTCATTTTAAGAATGGTAGATGTGACTTAACCAACAATTTTAACTCACATTTAAAGAAACACATTAAGTCGCTTTAAAATATATAATAAGTCACATTCAAGAAGCTTCATATCACTTTAAAAGGGCTTAAGTCACTTTAAAAGTCTCTTAAATGTCTAGCTCACTCACTCACTCACTCACTCACTCTCACTCACTCACTCACTCACTCACTCACTCACTCACTCACTCACTCACTCACTCACTGCATGATCAAAGTCTTTTAAAAAGACTATTCATGTTTGAAAAGTGCTATTTCACTTTTGCTATTTCCAAATAAATAAAAAGTTTACATCACTCTCAAAAAAATGCAAAGCTGCTTAAGAAAAAGCTAGGTCACTTTTAAAAAAGATAACTTCATTTGTAAAAAGAACATCAAGTCGGTTAAGAGTTCTCTGCTCACCAAAACCAAAACAAAAGGCTAAGTCGCTTTAGAATGTAAAACCAACTGCAAACCATTTTAAAAGGGTTTAAAGCCAGTTTAAAAGTCTCACCAGAGATGTCCAGCTCACTGGAACAAAGTCTTTTAAAAAGATTATTCGCATCAGAAAACAGCTAGCTCACTTTCAAAAGTGTTGCTTTAGAAAGAAGCTAGTTCGCTTTTAGAAACAAAAACTTCATTTCTAAGATGAAAATCGATTAAGAGTTGTCTGCGAAACAAAACCAAAAGCTTATTTGATTTAAAGAAACAAAAAACGTTTAAATGGATTCAAATTCACATTGTGAAGTAGAGCAACTTTAGAAATACAACAAATCACATTTTTAAAATTTTGCACATTGCAAAGGTCGTAAGCCACTTTAAACGCAAGCCTAACCCTAACCCTAACCCTAACGCTATATCATATTTAAAAAAGAGCCTAAGTCACATTAAAAAGGTCACATCATTTAGACAACACGAAGCTGTTAGTCCAAACAACTTGCAGCATCACCATCACCATCATTGTCAGCAGCAGCAGCAGCAGCAGCAGCAGCAGCAGCAGCAGCAGCAGCAGCA
>NW_028324313.1:9664830-9667330 GCF_058129835.1 Hydra viridissima
TGAGCCATTCGCAGTTTCACAGTACAAGTGCTTATACTTAGACATGCATGGCTTAATCTTTGAGACAAGCATATGACTACTGGCAGGATCAACCAGGTAACTATCGTCAAGAGCGCGCGGCAAAGCCGTCGCTCTTTGGCAAATAGCGGACAAAACGATGAAAGCGCCTGAGCGCCTCTTCGTTTTTGCCGTATTCGTCCGTAAACCGATATGTGTTTAACATCGAAGCACAGCAGAGTCGTCGCAAACGCGAACGCTTGTGCAGCTCTCTGCGCTCATTCAGTTTGCCCGTCAGTGGCAATTCTAACAGGGAACAGGGACTACGTCTCGGTGCGGTGTAAACACGAAGCTCACACCGACGAGGAACAATCGACCTGAACCACGCTAGAAAAGAGAATCTATTCGATCTCTCGCCGCTAAACGCATTCTGGCAAGCCCATACAACGCACAACGCCAATTGCAGAGGACGAATAATACTTCCTCTGGACTCTCGAGTCACTTAAACCGCACGACACCAACGCATCTAGAACCGTCCGCCGAAAAAGCACTGTCAAACGTCTCAACAGCGACAACGGAGCGCTTCTAATGCTTTACACCAACACCAGAGAAGCTACCAGCAAACTGCTAGAGCTGTGCTGCGTTTGCTCTCGTCTTCTCCATGAACATTCAATTTTTAATGGGACAAGAGTTTAAGTTTTTAAAAAGAGTCCGACTTGTTTGCAAAACGTCCAAGAAACATTTGCAAAGTCACAAAAATCGTAGAAAACGCTAAGTCAGTTAAGAAAACGTGTTCGCCTATAAAAATGCTCAGTTACTTAAGAAGATGCATGCTCGGTTAAAATATCGCTAGGCAACTCAAGAAATTCCTCTTTCGATAGTAAAAAGGCTCGTGCGGTTAAAAAAAGTGTTCGTTTAATAAAGTGTTCTTTCGCCTAACAAAATAACCCTAACGGTTAAAAAAACTCTTAAAAAGTTCCTCGCTCGGTTTAGAAAATACTCAGCCTTGCTCGATTAAAAAAAAACGCTTGTGCGGTTAAATTTACAAGTGTTCTGTTAAAAAAAAAAACCTGTAACCCTAACCCTAACCCTAACCCTAACCCTAACCCTAACCCTAGCCCTAACCCTAACGGTTAAAAAAAACGCTTGTGCGGTTAAAAAAAAACACTTGTTCAGTTAAAGAAACGGTGGTACGGTTAAAAAAACCCTTGTTCGGTTAAAAAAGCACTTGTTCGCTTAAAAAAATAGTTGCTCGGTTAAAAAACCGTCTTACGGTTAAAAAAAACTCTAGTTCGGTTAAAGAAACCGTGGTACGGTTAAAAAAACCCGCTTTCGGTAAAAAAAAAAAAAAAAAAAAGCACTTGTTCGTTTAAAAACACTTGTTCTGTTAAAAAAAAAATCACTTGCTCACTGGAAAAAACACTTGTTCGGTTAAAGAAACGCTTGTTCGGTAAAAAAAAACTCTTGTCCGGTTAACCCTAACCCTAACGGTTAACAAATACCCCGCCGATTAATGAGTTACGCGGCTGCTTAGGAAAATCCTCGGTCGGTTATGAAAACACCCAACCGCTTAACTCTTTCATGCCCCAATTATTTTTCTGTAACTAACATAACTCATAAAAAAACATCTACAAAATGACAGTGGTACTATGAAATGTTAAATTAGACTTTTTCTACAGCCTTTTTCAACTCTCATTTATAAAACAATATTGTTTTCAATCGGTTAGAATGCACCATTTGAATTGGGGAAGCTTAGCTTGATTTGTTGTTATACAACAACCCAGCGCATGAAATGGTTAAAGAAATACCCACCTGCCTAAGAAAATACCCAGTATCCTAGGAAAATCTAGTATCCTTAAAAAAAAATAAAACCCTCTGTCTCTTGAACATAAATGCAAAAATCATTTAAAAAAGCAAATTCATTTTCAAAAACGTTTAAAAAGTGTAAACCACTTATTAAAAGAAGACTTTACAAAATACTTCACTGCTATTTAAAAAATACTACACATCTATTTCAGAAATTCCAAACCACACTACAAAATGAATTTCAAAAACATTTGTTTGTTTTCAAGACAGAAGTTTTCATTACAGAAGACGCTGAATCCATTTTAAAAAGATGCACAGTGAAAAATGCCTACTTTTTATTTTTTTCAAAGGCTCGGTCACTTTCAAAAATTGCAGTCCCTTTTAGAAAAAAAAGAAGTCTTTAATTAAGAAGCAAAAGGTCTCTTTAAAAAAGAAATACAAGTTTTCATTTTAAGAATGGTAGATGTGACTTAACCAACAATTTTAACTCACATTTAAAGAAACACATTAAGTCGCTTTAAAATATATAATAAGTCACATTCAAGAAGCTTCATATCACTTTAAAAGGGCTTAAGTCACTTTAAAAGTCTCTTAAATGTCTAGCTCACTCACTCACTCACTCACTCACTCTCACTCACTCACTCACTCACTCACTCACTCACTCACTCACTCACTCACTCACTCACTGCATGATCAA
>NW_028324313.1:9677330-9679830 GCF_058129835.1 Hydra viridissima
AGAATGCACCATTTGAATTGGGGAAGCTTAGCTTGATTTGTTGTTATACAACAACCCAGCGCATGAAATGGTTAAAGAAATACCCACCTGCCTAAGAAAATACCCAGTATCCTAGGAAAATCTAGTATCCTTAAAAAAAAATAAAACCCTCTGTCTCTTGAACATAAATGCAAAAATCATTTAAAAAAGCAAATTCATTTTCAAAAACGTTTAAAAAGTGTAAACCACTTATTAAAAGAAGACTTTACAAAATACTTCACTGCTATTTAAAAAATACTACACATCTATTTCAGAAATTCCAAACCACACTACAAAATGAATTTCAAAAACATTTGTTTGTTTTCAAGACAGAAGTTTTCATTACAGAAGACGCTGAATCCATTTTAAAAAGATGCACAGTGAAAAATGCCTACTTTTTATTTTTTTCAAAGGCTCGGTCACTTTCAAAAATTGCAGTCCCTTTTAGAAAAAAAAGAAGTCTTTAATTAAGAAGCAAAAGGTCTCTTTAAAAAAGAAATACAAGTTTTCATTTTAAGAATGGTAGATGTGACTTAACCAACAATTTTAACTCACATTTAAAGAAACACATTAAGTCGCTTTAAAATATATAATAAGTCACATTCAAGAAGCTTCATATCACTTTAAAAGGGCTTAAGTCACTTTAAAAGTCTCTTAAATGTCTAGCTCACTCACTCACTCACTCACTCACTCTCACTCACTCACTCACTCACTCACTCACTCACTCACTCACTCACTCACTCACTCACTGCATGATCAAAGTCTTTTAAAAAGACTATTCATGTTTGAAAAGTGCTATTTCACTTTTGCTATTTCCAAATAAATAAAAAGTTTACATCACTCTCAAAAAAATGCAAAGCTGCTTAAGAAAAAGCTAGGTCACTTTTTAAAAAAGATAACTTCATTTGTAAAAAGAACATCAAGTCGGTTAAGAGTTCTCTGCTCACCAAAACCAAAACAAAAGGCTAAGTCGCTTTAGAATGTAAAACCAACTGCAAACCATTTTAAAAGGGTTTAAAGCCAGTTTAAAAGTCTCACCAGAGATGTCCAGCTCACTGGAACAAAGTCTTTTAAAAAGATTATTCGCATCAGAAAACAGCTAGCTCACTTTCAAAAGTGTTGCTTTAGAAAGAAGCTAGTTCGCTTTTAGAAACAAAAACTTCATTTCTAAGATGAAAATCGATTAAGAGTTGTCTGCGAAACAAAACCAAAAGCTTATTTGATTTAAAGAAACAAAAAACGTTTAAATGGATTCAAATTCACATTGTGAAGTAGAGCAACTTTAGAAATACAACAAATCACATTTTTAAAATTTTGCACATTGCAAAGGTCGTAAGCCACTTTAAACGCAAGCCTAACCCTAACCCTAACCCTAACGCTATATCATATTTAAAAAAGAGCCTAAGTCACATTAAAAAGGTCACATCATTTAGACAACACGAAGCTGTTAGTCCAAACAACTTGCAGCATCACCATCACCATCATTGTCAGCAGCAGCAGCAGCAGCAGCAGCAGCAGCAGCAGCAGCAGCAGCAGCAGCAGCAGCAGCAGACGACGGAGAAAAAAATGCAAATTCAAAAGGTCTTCCAAGGAAACAGTCTTCGAAATCAATCAGAAAATAACATCATCATTGCAAAACAAAACAAAAAACAAAAGGAGGTGTTTGCATTTAAAAAGCTCTCTCAAAAGACAAACGAATACGACTTACTCATTGATTGGTTGAAACTTGCTGCTAAGATGAGCTTCCTTTTGTTACATCACAGGGATGCATAATTGTACAGCCACAACATCTACCCAGCATTACCTCACTCAAAAACTAACTAAACACTGTCTCATTCTTAGAAACGAAACATTGTTTAACTTAGCTTAGAGTAGCTAAGGTTAAATAGGTCTGTTAAAAGATAGCTGAAATTCTTAGCTCCCTGCTGATTGTTTTCTTCTATACATTTCCTTCTTTTTCCAGCTCCCTTAGAGTTTGAACCCTAACGGTTTTGAATTTATCAATATAATGCCGTTATTCTAACCCTAACCCTAACCCTAGCCCTAACCCTAATCCTGACTCCTCTTGTTCCAACTTTTTGTAGCTATTTTCATATCAAGCCAAATGTCTCTCCGTTAGGCTTTTTCTAAGTTTCTTATGGAGTTTTCGTCTTACGGAGGTTATGGTTCTTTTGTTCTTTTCGCTCTACCAATCGTCTTGCAATCTACCACCCACGTGAATCTACCTTTTTCTTTCCCAACAACACAAATACTACGAAAATCGTCAATATTATTCCTCTTCGCTATCGCAAAGCACCTCGACTAGATGAGAAGTTAGCTTGGAATTCATAACATGTGCAATAATCCATTCAACAAAAATTGAACGGCTGCACTCTTAAGAATGTTGCACAAATGGATTATTATCTCAGGTCCAGTGAAGAGGCATTAGGGCCAATATCGGCAAAAATTACTGCTGCTGTGAAGCAGAGAAAATTATAAACTG
>NW_028324313.1:9681548-9684048 GCF_058129835.1 Hydra viridissima
TCTGTTAAAAAAAAAACACTTGCTCACTGGAAAAAACACTTGTTCTGTTAAAAAAAAAACACTTGCTCACTGGAAAAAACACTTGTTCTGTTAAAAAAAAAACACTTGCTCACTGGAAAAAACACTTGTTCTGTTAAAAAAAAAACACTTGCTCACTGGAAAAAACACTTGTTCTGTTAAAAAAAAAACACTTGCTCACTGGAAAAAACACTTGTTCGGTTTAAGAAACGCTTGTTCGGTAAAAAAAAACTCTTGTCCGGTTAACCCTAACCCTAACGGTTAACAAATACCCCGCCGATTAATGAGTTACGCGGCTGCTTAGGAAGTCCTCGGTCGGTTATGAAAACACCCAACCGCTTAACCCTTTCATGCACCAATTATTTTTCTGTAACTAACATAACTCATAAAAAAACATCTACAAAATGACAGTGGAACTATGAAATGTTAAATTAGACTTTTTCTACAGCCTTTTTCAACTCTCATTTATAAAACAATATTGTTTTCAATCGGTTAGAATGCACCATTTGAATTGGGGAAGCTTAGCTTGATTTATTGTTATACAACAACCCAGCACATGAAATGGTTAAAGAAATACCCACCTGCCTAAGTATCCTTAAAAAAAAGTATCCTTAAAAAAAAATAAAACCCTCTGTCTCTTGAACATAAATGCAAAAATCATTTAAAAAAGCAAATTCATTTTCAAAAACGTTTAAAAAGTGTAAACCACTTATTAAAAGAAGACTTTACAAAATACTTCACTGCTATTTAAAAAATACTACACATCTATTTCAGAAATTCCATACCACACTACAAAATGAATTTCAAAAACATTTGTTTGTTTGCAAGACAGAAGTTTTCATTACAGAAGACGCTGAATCCATTTTAAAAAGATGCACAGTGAAAAATGCCTACTTTTTATTTTTTTAGAGAGATGGTCACTTTCAAAAACTGCAGTCCCTTTTAGAAAAAAAAGAAGTCTTTAATTAAGAAGCAAAAGGTCTCTTTAAAAAAGAAATACAAGTTTTCATTTTAAGAATGGTAGATGTGACTTAACCAACAATTTTAAGTCACATTTAAAGAAACACATTAAGTCGCTTTAAAATATATAATAAGTCACATTCAAGAAGCTTCATATCACTTTAAAAGGGCTTAAGCCACTTTAAAAGTCTCTTAAATGTCTAGCTCACTCACTCACTCACTCACTCACTCACTCACTCACTCACTCACTGCATGATCAAAGTCTTTTAAAAAGACTATTCATGTTTGAAAAGTGCTATTTCACTTTTGCTATTTCCAAATAAATAAAAAGTTTACATCACTCTCAAAAAATGCAAAGCTGCTTAAGAAGAAAAAGCTAGGTCACTTTTAAAAAAGATAACTTCATTTGTAAAAAGAACATCAAGGCGGTTAAGAGTTCTCTGCTCACCAAAACCAAAACAAAAGGCTAAGTCGCTTTAGAATGTAAAACCAACTGCAAACCATTTTAAAAGGGTTTAAAGCCAGTTTAAAAGTCTCACCAGAGATGTCCAGCTCACTGGAACAAAGTCTTTTAAAAAGATTATTCGCATCAGAAAACAGCTAGCTCACTTTCAAAAGTGTTGCTTTAGAAAGAAGCTAGTTCGCTTTTAGAAACAAAAACTTCATTTCTAAGATGAAAATCGATTAAGAGTTGTCTGCAAAACAAAACCAAAAGCTTATTTGATTTAAAGAAACAAAAAACGTTTAAATGGATCCAAATTGACATTGTGAAGTAGAGCAACTTTAGAAATACAACAAATCATATTTTTAAAATTTTGCCACTTTAAACGCAACCCTAACCCTAACCCTAACCCTAACGCTATATCATATTTAAAAAAGAGCCTAAGTCACTTTAAAAAGGTCACATCATTTAGACAACACGAAGCTGTTAGTCCAAACGACTTGCAGCATCACCATCACCATCATTGTCAGCAGCAGCAGCAGCAGCAGCAGCAGCAGCAGCAGACGGAGAAAAAAATGCAAATTCAAAAGGTCTTCCTAGGAAACTGTCTTCGAAATCAATCAGAAAATAACATCATCATTGCAAAACAAAACAAAAAACAAAAGGAGGTGTTTGCATTTAAAAAGCTCTCTCAAAAGACAAACGAATACGACTTACTCATTGATTGGTTGAAACTTGCTGCTAAGATGAGCTTCCTTTTGTTACATCACAGGGATGCATAACTGTACAGCCACAACATCTACCCAGCATTACCTCACTCAAAACTAACTAAACACTGTCTCATTCTTAGAAACGAAACATTCTTTAACTTAGCTTAGAGTAGGTAAGGTTAAATAGGTCTATTAAAAGAGAGCTGAAATTCTTAGCTCCCTGCTGATTGTTTTCTTCTATGCATTTCCTTCTTTTTCCAGCTCCTTTATAGTTTGGCTCCTTTATAGTTTGGCTTTATCAATGTAATGCCGTTATTCTAACCCTAACCCTAACCCTAGCCCTAACCCTAACCCTAAATCCTGACTCCTC
>NW_028324313.1:9691548-9694048 GCF_058129835.1 Hydra viridissima
CTCTCGAGTCACTTAAACCGCACGACACCAACGCATCGAGAACCGTCCGCCGAAAAAGCACTGTCAAACGTCTCAACAGCGACAACGGAGCGCTTCTAATGCTTTACACCAACACCAGAGAAGCTACCAGCAAACTGCTAGAGCTGTGCTGCGTTTGCTCTCGTCTTCTCCATGAACATTCAATTTTTAATGGGACAAGAGTTTAAGTTTTTAAAAAGAGTCCGACTTGTTTGCAAAACGTCCAAGAAACATTTGCAAAGTCACAAAAATCGTAGAAAACGCTAAGTCGGTTAAGAAAACGTATTCGCCTATAAAAATGCTCAGTTACTTAAGAAGATGCATGCTCGGTTAAAATATCGCTAGGCAACTCAAGAAATTCCTCTTTCGATAGTAAAATGGCTCGTGCGGTTAAAAAAAGTGTTCGTTTAATAAAGTGTTCTTTCGCCTAACAAAATAACCCTAACGGTTAAAAAAACTTTTAAAAAGTTCCTCGCTCGGTTTAAAAAATACTCAGCCTTGTTCGATTAAAAAAAAAAGCTTGTGCGGTTAAATTTACAATTGTTCTGTTAAAAAAAAAAAACCTGTAACCCTAACCCTAACCCTAACCCTAACCCTAACCCTAACCCTAACCCTAACCCTAGCCCTAACCCTAACGGTTAAAAAAAACGCTTGTGCGGTTAAAAAAAAAACACTTGTTCAGTTAAAGAAACGGTGGTACGGTTAAAAAAACCCTTGTTCGGTTAAAAAAGCACTTGTTCGCTTAAAAAAATAGTTGCTCGGTTAAAAAACCGTCTTACGGTTAAAAAAAACTCTTGTTCGGTTAAAGAAACCGTGGTACGGTTAAAAAAACCCGTTTTCGGTAAAAAAAAAAAAAAAAAAAAAAAGCACTTGTTTGTTTAAAAACACTTGTTCTGTTAAAAAAAAAACACTTGCTCACTGGAAAAAACACTTGTTCTGTTAAAAAAAAAACACTTGCTCACTGGAAAAAACACTTGTTCTGTTAAAAAAAAAACACTTGCTCACTGGAAAAAACACTTGTTCTGTTAAAAAAAAAACACTTGCTCACTGGAAAAAACACTTGTTCTGTTAAAAAAAAAACACTTGCTCACTGGAAAAAACACTTGTTCGGTTTAAGAAACGCTTGTTCGGTAAAAAAAAACTCTTGTCCGGTTAACCCTAACCCTAACGGTTAACAAATACCCCGCCGATTAATGAGTTACGCGGCTGCTTAGGAAGTCCTCGGTCGGTTATGAAAACACCCAACCGCTTAACCCTTTCATGCACCAATTATTTTTCTGTAACTAACATAACTCATAAAAAAACATCTACAAAATGACAGTGGAACTATGAAATGTTAAATTAGACTTTTTCTACAGCCTTTTTCAACTCTCATTTATAAAACAATATTGTTTTCAATCGGTTAGAATGCACCATTTGAATTGGGGAAGCTTAGCTTGATTTATTGTTATACAACAACCCAGCACATGAAATGGTTAAAGAAATACCCACCTGCCTAAGTATCCTTAAAAAAAAGTATCCTTAAAAAAAAATAAAACCCTCTGTCTCTTGAACATAAATGCAAAAATCATTTAAAAAAGCAAATTCATTTTCAAAAACGTTTAAAAAGTGTAAACCACTTATTAAAAGAAGACTTTACAAAATACTTCACTGCTATTTAAAAAATACTACACATCTATTTCAGAAATTCCATACCACACTACAAAATGAATTTCAAAAACATTTGTTTGTTTGCAAGACAGAAGTTTTCATTACAGAAGACGCTGAATCCATTTTAAAAAGATGCACAGTGAAAAATGCCTACTTTTTATTTTTTTCAAAGGCTCGGTCACTTTCAAAAACTGCAGTCCCTTTTAGAAAAAAAAGAAGTCTTTAATTAAGAAGCAAAAGGTCTCTTTAAAAAAGAAATACAAGTTTTCATTTTAAGAATGGTAGATGTGACTTAACCAACAATTTTAAGTCACATTTAAAGAAACACATTAAGTCGCTTTAAAATATATAATAAGTCACATTCAAGAAGCTTCATATCACTTTAAAAGGGCTTAAGCCACTTTAAAAGTCTCTTAAATGTCTAGCTCACTCACTCACTCACTCACTCACTCACTCACTCACTCACTCACTCACTGCATGATCAAAGTCTTTTAAAAAGACTATTCATGTTTGAAAAGTGCTATTTCACTTTTGCTATTTCCAAATAAATAAAAAGTTTACATCACTCTCAAAAAATGCAAAGCTGCTTAAGAAGAAAAAGCTAGGTCACTTTTAAAAAAGATAACTTCATTTGTAAAAAGAACATCAAGGCGGTTAAGAGTTCTCTGCTCACCAAAACCAAAACAAAAGGCTAAGTCGCTTTAGAATGTAAAACCAACTGCAAACCATTTTAAAAGGGTTTAAAGCCAGTTTAAAAGTCTCACCAGAGATGTCCAGCTCACTGGAACAAAGTCTTTTAAAAAGATTATTCGCATCAGAAAACAGCTAGCTC
>NW_028324313.1:9704048-9706548 GCF_058129835.1 Hydra viridissima
AAAACGTTTAAAAAGTGTAAACCACTTATTAAAAGAAGACTTTACAAAATACTTCACTGCTATTTAAAAAATACTACACATCTATTTCAGAAATTCCATACCACACTACAAAATGAATTTCAAAAACATTTGTTTGTTTGCAAGACAGAAGTTTTCATTACAGAAGACGCTGAATCCATTTTAAAAAGATGCACAGTGAAAAATGCCTACTTTTTATTTTTTTCAAAGGCTCGGTCACTTTCAAAAACTGCAGTCCCTTTTAGAAAAAAAAGAAGTCTTTAATTAAGAAGCAAAAGGTCTCTTTAAAAAAGAAATACAAGTTTTCATTTTAAGAATGGTAGATGTGACTTAACCAACAATTTTAAGTCACATTTAAAGAAACACATTAAGTCGCTTTAAAATATATAATAAGTCACATTCAAGAAGCTTCATATCACTTTAAAAGGGCTTAAGCCACTTTAAAAGTCTCTTAAATGTCTAGCTCACTCACTCACTCACTCACTCACTCACTCACTCACTCACTCACTGCATGATCAAAGTCTTTTAAAAAGACTATTCATGTTTGAAAAGTGCTATTTCACTTTTGCTATTTCCAAATAAATAAAAAGTTTACATCACTCTCAAAAAATGCAAAGCTGCTTAAGAAGAAAAAGCTAGGTCACTTTTAAAAAAGATAACTTCATTTGTAAAAAGAACATCAAGGCGGTTAAGAGTTCTCTGCTCACCAAAACCAAAACAAAAGGCTAAGTCGCTTTAGAATGTAAAACCAACTGCAAACCATTTTAAAAGGGTTTAAAGCCAGTTTAAAAGTCTCACCAGAGATGTCCAGCTCACTGGAACAAAGTCTTTTAAAAAGATTATTCGCATCAGAAAACAGCTAGCTCACTTTCAAAAGTGTTGCTTTAGAAAGAAGCTAGTTCGCTTTTAGAAACAAAAACTTCATTTCTAAGATGAAAATCGATTAAGAGTTGTCTGCAAAACAAAACCAAAAGCTTATTTGATTTAAAGAAACAAAAAACGTTTAAATGGATCCAAATTGACATTGTGAAGTAGAGCAACTTTAGAAATACAACAAATCATATTTTTAAAATTTTGCCACTTTAAACGCAACCCTAACCCTAACCCTAACCCTAACGCTATATCATATTTAAAAAAGAGCCTAAGTCACTTTAAAAAGGTCACATCATTTAGACAACACGAAGCTGTTAGTCCAAACGACTTGCAGCATCACCATCACCATCATTGTCAGCAGCAGCAGCAGCAGCAGCAGCAGCAGCAGCAGACGGAGAAAAAAATGCAAATTCAAAAGGTCTTCCTAGGAAACTGTCTTCGAAATCAATCAGAAAATAACATCATCATTGCAAAACAAAACAAAAAACAAAAGGAGGTGTTTGCATTTAAAAAGCTCTCTCAAAAGACAAACGAATACGACTTACTCATTGATTGGTTGAAACTTGCTGCTAAGATGAGCTTCCTTTTGTTACATCACAGGGATGCATAACTGTACAGCCACAACATCTACCCAGCATTACCTCACTCAAAACTAACTAAACACTGTCTCATTCTTAGAAACGAAACATTCTTTAACTTAGCTTAGAGTAGGTAAGGTTAAATAGGTCTATTAAAAGAGAGCTGAAATTCTTAGCTCCCTGCTGATTGTTTTCTTCTATGCATTTCCTTCTTTTTCCAGCTCCTTTATAGTTTGGCTCCTTTATAGTTTGGCTTTATCAATGTAATGCCGTTATTCTAACCCTAACCCTAACCCTAGCCCTAACCCTAACCCTAAATCCTGACTCCTCTTCTTCCAACTTTTTGTAGCTACTTTCATATCAACTCGAATGTTTCTCCCTTACGCTTTTTCTAACTTTCTTATGGAGTTTTCGTCTTACGGAGGTTATGCTTCTTTTCTTCTTTTCGCTCTGCCAATCGTCATGCAATATTCTGCCCAACAACACAAATACTACGAAAATCGTAAATATTATTCCTCTTCGCTATCGCAAAGCACCTCTACTAGATGAGAAGTTAGCTTGGAATTCATAACATGTGCAATAATCCATTCAACAAAAATTGAACGGCTGCGCTCTTAAGAATGTTGTACAAATGGATTATTATCTCAGGTCCAGTGAAGAGGCATTAGGGCCAATATCGGGAAAAATTACTGCTGCTGTGAAGCAGAGAAAATTATAAACTGTGATAAAAGTAATAAGCTTATTTGGTAAAACTGATAAAGTTCATTTAGTTTTTGCTAATTGCGCACTTACGCATTGACTTTCATCGAAGCTGCGCTCACAGTTTAAATCAGCAATAAGCCCAGGCTCACGCCTAAAGCTGCGTCACCACAAGCAGCTCTATAACATGGCCATTGAACGTACTTACTTATCAACAGATCTTACTTAGTTCTGTTAGATCCTACTTAGGCCTGTTAACAGAACTTACTTATCAACAGATCATTAGGTCTGTTAGGGTACATCCATATTGAGAGATACGCACGATTGCAGAG
>NW_028324313.1:9714048-9716548 GCF_058129835.1 Hydra viridissima
TAAAGAAACGGTGGTACGGTTAAAAAAACCCTTGTTCGGTTAAAAAAGCACTTGTTCGCTTAAAAAAATAGTTGCTCGGTTAAAAAACCGTCTTACGGTTAAAAAAAACTCTTGTTCGGTTAAAGAAACCGTGGTACGGTTAAAAAAACCCGTTTTCGGTAAAAAAAAAAAAAAAAAAAAAAAGCACTTGTTTGTTTAAAAACACTTGTTCTGTTAAAAAAAAAACACTTGCTCACTGGAAAAAACACTTGTTCTGTTAAAAAAAAAACACTTGCTCACTGGAAAAAACACTTGTTCTGTTAAAAAAAAAACACTTGCTCACTGGAAAAAACACTTGTTCTGTTAAAAAAAAAACACTTGCTCACTGGAAAAAACACTTGTTCTGTTAAAAAAAAAACACTTGCTCACTGGAAAAAACACTTGTTCGGTTTAAGAAACGCTTGTTCGGTAAAAAAAAACTCTTGTCCGGTTAACCCTAACCCTAACGGTTAACAAATACCCCGCCGATTAATGAGTTACGCGGCTGCTTAGGAAGTCCTCGGTCGGTTATGAAAACACCCAACCGCTTAACCCTTTCATGCACCAATTATTTTTCTGTAACTAACATAACTCATAAAAAAACATCTACAAAATGACAGTGGAACTATGAAATGTTAAATTAGACTTTTTCTACAGCCTTTTTCAACTCTCATTTATAAAACAATATTGTTTTCAATCGGTTAGAATGCACCATTTGAATTGGGGAAGCTTAGCTTGATTTATTGTTATACAACAACCCAGCACATGAAATGGTTAAAGAAATACCCACCTGCCTAAGTATCCTTAAAAAAAAGTATCCTTAAAAAAAAATAAAACCCTCTGTCTCTTGAACATAAATGCAAAAATCATTTAAAAAAGCAAATTCATTTTCAAAAACGTTTAAAAAGTGTAAACCACTTATTAAAAGAAGACTTTACAAAATACTTCACTGCTATTTAAAAAATACTACACATCTATTTCAGAAATTCCATACCACACTACAAAATGAATTTCAAAAACATTTGTTTGTTTGCAAGACAGAAGTTTTCATTACAGAAGACGCTGAATCCATTTTAAAAAGATGCACAGTGAAAAATGCCTACTTTTTATTTTTTTCAAAGGCTCGGTCACTTTCAAAAACTGCAGTCCCTTTTAGAAAAAAAAGAAGTCTTTAATTAAGAAGCAAAAGGTCTCTTTAAAAAAGAAATACAAGTTTTCATTTTAAGAATGGTAGATGTGACTTAACCAACAATTTTAAGTCACATTTAAAGAAACACATTAAGTCGCTTTAAAATATATAATAAGTCACATTCAAGAAGCTTCATATCACTTTAAAAGGGCTTAAGCCACTTTAAAAGTCTCTTAAATGTCTAGCTCACTCACTCACTCACTCACTCACTCACTCACTCACTCACTCACTCACTGCATGATCAAAGTCTTTTAAAAAGACTATTCATGTTTGAAAAGTGCTATTTCACTTTTGCTATTTCCAAATAAATAAAAAGTTTACATCACTCTCAAAAAATGCAAAGCTGCTTAAGAAGAAAAAGCTAGGTCACTTTTAAAAAAGATAACTTCATTTGTAAAAAGAACATCAAGGCGGTTAAGAGTTCTCTGCTCACCAAAACCAAAACAAAAGGCTAAGTCGCTTTAGAATGTAAAACCAACTGCAAACCATTTTAAAAGGGTTTAAAGCCAGTTTAAAAGTCTCACCAGAGATGTCCAGCTCACTGGAACAAAGTCTTTTAAAAAGATTATTCGCATCAGAAAACAGCTAGCTCACTTTCAAAAGTGTTGCTTTAGAAAGAAGCTAGTTCGCTTTTAGAAACAAAAACTTCATTTCTAAGATGAAAATCGATTAAGAGTTGTCTGCAAAACAAAACCAAAAGCTTATTTGATTTAAAGAAACAAAAAACGTTTAAATGGATCCAAATTGACATTGTGAAGTAGAGCAACTTTAGAAATACAACAAATCATATTTTTAAAATTTTGCCACTTTAAACGCAACCCTAACCCTAACCCTAACCCTAACGCTATATCATATTTAAAAAAGAGCCTAAGTCACTTTAAAAAGGTCACATCATTTAGACAACACGAAGCTGTTAGTCCAAACGACTTGCAGCATCACCATCACCATCATTGTCAGCAGCAGCAGCAGCAGCAGCAGCAGCAGCAGCAGACGGAGAAAAAAATGCAAATTCAAAAGGTCTTCCTAGGAAACTGTCTTCGAAATCAATCAGAAAATAACATCATCATTGCAAAACAAAACAAAAAACAAAAGGAGGTGTTTGCATTTAAAAAGCTCTCTCAAAAGACAAACGAATACGACTTACTCATTGATTGGTTGAAACTTGCTGCTAAGATGAGCTTCCTTTTGTTACATCACAGGGATGCATAACTGTACAGCCACAACATCTACCCAGCATTACCTCACTCAAAACTAACTAAACACTGTCTCATTCTTAGAAACGAAACATTCTTT
>NW_028324313.1:9724048-9726548 GCF_058129835.1 Hydra viridissima
GCTCATTCAGTTTGCCCGTCAGTGGCAATTCTAACAGGGAACAGGGACTACGTCTCGGTGCGGTGTAAACACGAAGCTCACACCGACGAGGAACAATCGACCTGAACCACGCTAGAAAAGAGAATCTATTCGATCTCTCGCCGCTAAACGCATTCTGGCAAGCCCATACAACGCACAACGCCAATTGCAGAGGACGAATAAAACTTCCTCTGGACTCTCGAGTCACTTAAACCGCACGACACCAACGCATCGAGAACCGTCCGCCGAAAAAGCACTGTCAAACGTCTCAACAGCGACAACGGAGCGCTTCTAATGCTTTACACCAACACCAGAGAAGCTACCAGCAAACTGCTAGAGCTGTGCTGCGTTTGCTCTCGTCTTCTCCATGAACATTCAATTTTTAATGGGACAAGAGTTTAAGTTTTTAAAAAGAGTCCGACTTGTTTGCAAAACGTCCAAGAAACATTTGCAAAGTCACAAAAATCGTAGAAAACGCTAAGTCGGTTAAGAAAACGTATTCGCCTATAAAAATGCTCAGTTACTTAAGAAGATGCATGCTCGGTTAAAATATCGCTAGGCAACTCAAGAAATTCCTCTTTCGATAGTAAAATGGCTCGTGCGGTTAAAAAAAGTGTTCGTTTAATAAAGTGTTCTTTCGCCTAACAAAATAACCCTAACGGTTAAAAAAACTTTTAAAAAGTTCCTCGCTCGGTTTAAAAAATACTCAGCCTTGTTCGATTAAAAAAAAAAGCTTGTGCGGTTAAATTTACAATTGTTCTGTTAAAAAAAAAAAACCTGTAACCCTAACCCTAACCCTAACCCTAACCCTAACCCTAACCCTAACCCTAACCCTAGCCCTAACCCTAACGGTTAAAAAAAACGCTTGTGCGGTTAAAAAAAAAACACTTGTTCAGTTAAAGAAACGGTGGTACGGTTAAAAAAACCCTTGTTCGGTTAAAAAAGCACTTGTTCGCTTAAAAAAATAGTTGCTCGGTTAAAAAACCGTCTTACGGTTAAAAAAAACTCTTGTTCGGTTAAAGAAACCGTGGTACGGTTAAAAAAACCCGTTTTCGGTAAAAAAAAAAAAAAAAAAAAAAAGCACTTGTTTGTTTAAAAACACTTGTTCTGTTAAAAAAAAAACACTTGCTCACTGGAAAAAACACTTGTTCTGTTAAAAAAAAAACACTTGCTCACTGGAAAAAACACTTGTTCTGTTAAAAAAAAAACACTTGCTCACTGGAAAAAACACTTGTTCTGTTAAAAAAAAAACACTTGCTCACTGGAAAAAACACTTGTTCTGTTAAAAAAAAAACACTTGCTCACTGGAAAAAACACTTGTTCGGTTTAAGAAACGCTTGTTCGGTAAAAAAAAACTCTTGTCCGGTTAACCCTAACCCTAACGGTTAACAAATACCCCGCCGATTAATGAGTTACGCGGCTGCTTAGGAAGTCCTCGGTCGGTTATGAAAACACCCAACCGCTTAACCCTTTCATGCACCAATTATTTTTCTGTAACTAACATAACTCATAAAAAAACATCTACAAAATGACAGTGGAACTATGAAATGTTAAATTAGACTTTTTCTACAGCCTTTTTCAACTCTCATTTATAAAACAATATTGTTTTCAATCGGTTAGAATGCACCATTTGAATTGGGGAAGCTTAGCTTGATTTATTGTTATACAACAACCCAGCACATGAAATGGTTAAAGAAATACCCACCTGCCTAAGTATCCTTAAAAAAAAGTATCCTTAAAAAAAAATAAAACCCTCTGTCTCTTGAACATAAATGCAAAAATCATTTAAAAAAGCAAATTCATTTTCAAAAACGTTTAAAAAGTGTAAACCACTTATTAAAAGAAGACTTTACAAAATACTTCACTGCTATTTAAAAAATACTACACATCTATTTCAGAAATTCCATACCACACTACAAAATGAATTTCAAAAACATTTGTTTGTTTGCAAGACAGAAGTTTTCATTACAGAAGACGCTGAATCCATTTTAAAAAGATGCACAGTGAAAAATGCCTACTTTTTATTTTTTTCAAAGGCTCGGTCACTTTCAAAAACTGCAGTCCCTTTTAGAAAAAAAAGAAGTCTTTAATTAAGAAGCAAAAGGTCTCTTTAAAAAAGAAATACAAGTTTTCATTTTAAGAATGGTAGATGTGACTTAACCAACAATTTTAAGTCACATTTAAAGAAACACATTAAGTCGCTTTAAAATATATAATAAGTCACATTCAAGAAGCTTCATATCACTTTAAAAGGGCTTAAGCCACTTTAAAAGTCTCTTAAATGTCTAGCTCACTCACTCACTCACTCACTCACTCACTCACTCACTCACTCACTCACTGCATGATCAAAGTCTTTTAAAAAGACTATTCATGTTTGAAAAGTGCTATTTCACTTTTGCTATTTCCAAATAAATAAAAAGTTTACATCACTCTCAAAAAATGCAAAGCTGCTTAAGAAGAAAAAGCTAGGTCACTTTTAAAA
>NW_028324313.1:9736548-9739048 GCF_058129835.1 Hydra viridissima
TACAGCCTTTTTCAACTCTCATTTATAAAACAATATTGTTTTCAATCGGTTAGAATGCACCATTTGAATTGGGGAAGCTTAGCTTGATTTATTGTTATACAACAACCCAGCACATGAAATGGTTAAAGAAATACCCACCTGCCTAAGTATCCTTAAAAAAAAGTATCCTTAAAAAAAAATAAAACCCTCTGTCTCTTGAACATAAATGCAAAAATCATTTAAAAAAGCAAATTCATTTTCAAAAACGTTTAAAAAGTGTAAACCACTTATTAAAAGAAGACTTTACAAAATACTTCACTGCTATTTAAAAAATACTACACATCTATTTCAGAAATTCCATACCACACTACAAAATGAATTTCAAAAACATTTGTTTGTTTGCAAGACAGAAGTTTTCATTACAGAAGACGCTGAATCCATTTTAAAAAGATGCACAGTGAAAAATGCCTACTTTTTATTTTTTTCAAAGGCTCGGTCACTTTCAAAAACTGCAGTCCCTTTTAGAAAAAAAAGAAGTCTTTAATTAAGAAGCAAAAGGTCTCTTTAAAAAAGAAATACAAGTTTTCATTTTAAGAATGGTAGATGTGACTTAACCAACAATTTTAAGTCACATTTAAAGAAACACATTAAGTCGCTTTAAAATATATAATAAGTCACATTCAAGAAGCTTCATATCACTTTAAAAGGGCTTAAGCCACTTTAAAAGTCTCTTAAATGTCTAGCTCACTCACTCACTCACTCACTCACTCACTCACTCACTCACTCACTCACTGCATGATCAAAGTCTTTTAAAAAGACTATTCATGTTTGAAAAGTGCTATTTCACTTTTGCTATTTCCAAATAAATAAAAAGTTTACATCACTCTCAAAAAATGCAAAGCTGCTTAAGAAGAAAAAGCTAGGTCACTTTTAAAAAAGATAACTTCATTTGTAAAAAGAACATCAAGGCGGTTAAGAGTTCTCTGCTCACCAAAACCAAAACAAAAGGCTAAGTCGCTTTAGAATGTAAAACCAACTGCAAACCATTTTAAAAGGGTTTAAAGCCAGTTTAAAAGTCTCACCAGAGATGTCCAGCTCACTGGAACAAAGTCTTTTAAAAAGATTATTCGCATCAGAAAACAGCTAGCTCACTTTCAAAAGTGTTGCTTTAGAAAGAAGCTAGTTCGCTTTTAGAAACAAAAACTTCATTTCTAAGATGAAAATCGATTAAGAGTTGTCTGCAAAACAAAACCAAAAGCTTATTTGATTTAAAGAAACAAAAAACGTTTAAATGGATCCAAATTGACATTGTGAAGTAGAGCAACTTTAGAAATACAACAAATCATATTTTTAAAATTTTGCCACTTTAAACGCAACCCTAACCCTAACCCTAACCCTAACGCTATATCATATTTAAAAAAGAGCCTAAGTCACTTTAAAAAGGTCACATCATTTAGACAACACGAAGCTGTTAGTCCAAACGACTTGCAGCATCACCATCACCATCATTGTCAGCAGCAGCAGCAGCAGCAGCAGCAGCAGCAGCAGACGGAGAAAAAAATGCAAATTCAAAAGGTCTTCCTAGGAAACTGTCTTCGAAATCAATCAGAAAATAACATCATCATTGCAAAACAAAACAAAAAACAAAAGGAGGTGTTTGCATTTAAAAAGCTCTCTCAAAAGACAAACGAATACGACTTACTCATTGATTGGTTGAAACTTGCTGCTAAGATGAGCTTCCTTTTGTTACATCACAGGGATGCATAACTGTACAGCCACAACATCTACCCAGCATTACCTCACTCAAAACTAACTAAACACTGTCTCATTCTTAGAAACGAAACATTCTTTAACTTAGCTTAGAGTAGGTAAGGTTAAATAGGTCTATTAAAAGAGAGCTGAAATTCTTAGCTCCCTGCTGATTGTTTTCTTCTATGCATTTCCTTCTTTTTCCAGCTCCTTTATAGTTTGGCTCCTTTATAGTTTGGCTTTATCAATGTAATGCCGTTATTCTAACCCTAACCCTAACCCTAGCCCTAACCCTAACCCTAAATCCTGACTCCTCTTCTTCCAACTTTTTGTAGCTACTTTCATATCAACTCGAATGTTTCTCCCTTACGCTTTTTCTAACTTTCTTATGGAGTTTTCGTCTTACGGAGGTTATGCTTCTTTTCTTCTTTTCGCTCTGCCAATCGTCATGCAATATTCTGCCCAACAACACAAATACTACGAAAATCGTAAATATTATTCCTCTTCGCTATCGCAAAGCACCTCTACTAGATGAGAAGTTAGCTTGGAATTCATAACATGTGCAATAATCCATTCAACAAAAATTGAACGGCTGCGCTCTTAAGAATGTTGTACAAATGGATTATTATCTCAGGTCCAGTGAAGAGGCATTAGGGCCAATATCGGGAAAAATTACTGCTGCTGTGAAGCAGAGAAAATTATAAACTGTGATAAAAGTAATAAGCTTATTTGGTAAAACTGATAAAGTTCATTTAGTTTTTGCTAATTGCGC
>NW_028324313.1:9746548-9747886 GCF_058129835.1 Hydra viridissima
AACCCTAACGGTTAAAAAAACTTTTAAAAAGTTCCTCGCTCGGTTTAAAAAATACTCAGCCTTGTTCGATTAAAAAAAAAAGCTTGTGCGGTTAAATTTACAATTGTTCTGTTAAAAAAAAAAAAACCTGTAACCCTAACCCTAACCCTAACCCTAACCCTAACCCTAACCCTAACCCTAACCCTAGCCCTAACCCTAACGGTTAAAAAAAACGCTTGTGCGGTTAAAAAAAAAAACACTTGTTCAGTTAAAGAAACGGTGGTACGGTTAAAAAAACCCTTGTTCGGTTAAAAAAGCACTTGTTCGCTTAAAAAAATAGTTGCTCGGTTAAAAAACCGTCTTACGGTTAAAAAAAACTCTTGTTCGGTTAAAGAAACCGTGGTACGGTTAAAAAAACCCGTTTTCGGTAAAAAAAAAAAAAAAAAAAAAAGCACTTGTTTGTTTAAAAACACTTGTTCTGTTAAAAAAAAAACACTTGCTCACTGGAAAAAACACTTGTTCTGTTAAAAAAAAAACACTTGCTCACTGGAAAAAACACTTGTTCTGTTAAAAAAAAAACACTTGCTCACTGGAAAAAACACTTGTTCTGTTAAAAAAAAAACACTTGCTCACTGGAAAAAACACTTGTTCTGTTAAAAAAAAAACACTTGCTCACTGGAAAAAACACTTGTTCGGTTTAAGAAACGCTTGTTCGGTAAAAAAAAACTCTTGTCCGGTTAACCCTAACCCTAACGGTTAACAAATACCCCGCCGATTAATGAGTTACGCGGCTGCTTAGGAAGTCCTCGGTCGGTTATGAAAACACCCAACCGCTTAACCCTTTCATGCACCAATTATTTTTCTGTAACTAACATAACTCATAAAAAAACATCTACAAAATGACAGTGGAACTATGAAATGTTAAATTAGACTTTTCTACAGCCTTTTTCAACTCTCATTTATAAAACAATATTGTTTTCAATCGGTTAGAATGCACCATTTGAATTGGGGAAGCTTAGCTTGATTTATTGTTATACAACAACCCAGCACATGAAATGGTTAAAGAAATACCCACCTGCCTAAGTATCCTTAAAAAAAAGTATCCTTAAAAAAAAATAAAACCCTCTGTCTCTTGAACATAAATGCAAAAATCATTTAAAAAAGCAAATTCATTTTCAAAAACGTTTAAAAAGTGTAAACCACTTATTAAAAGAAGACTTTACAAAATACTTCACTGCTATTTAAAAAATACTACACATCTATTTCAGAAATTCCATACCACACTACAAAATGAATTTCAAAAACATTTGTTTGTTTGCAAGACAGAAGTTTTCATTACAGAAGACGCTGAATCCATTT
>NW_028324313.1:9747986-9750486 GCF_058129835.1 Hydra viridissima
AAAATACTCAGCCTTGCTCGATTAAAAAAAAAACGCTTGTGCGGTTAAATTTACAAGTGTTCTGTTAAAAAAAAAAACCTGTAACCCTAACCCTAACCCTAACCCTAACCCTAACCCTAACCCTAGCCCTAACCCTAACGGTTAAAAAAAAACGCTTGTGCGGTTAAAAAAAAACACTTGTTCAGTTAAAGAAACGGTGGTACGGTTAAAAAAACCCTTGTTCGGTTAAAAAAGCACTTGTTCGCTTAAAAAAATAGTTGCTCGGTTAAAAAACCGTCTTACGGTTAAAAAAAACTCTAGTTCGGTTAAAGAAACCGTGGTACGGTTAAAAAAACCCGCTTTCGGTAAAAAAAAAAAAAAAAAAAAGCACTTGTTCGTTTAAAAACACTTGTTCTGTTAAAAAAAAAATCACTTGCTCACTGGAAAAAACACTTGTTCGGTTAAAGAAACGCTTGTTCGGTAAAAAAAACTCTTGTCCGGTTAACCCTAACCCTAACGGTTAACAAATACCCCGCCGATTAATGAGTTACGCGGCTGCTTAGGAAAATCCTCGGTCGGTTATGAAAACACCCAACCGCTTAACTCTTTCATGCACCAATTATTTTCTGTAACTAACATAACTCATAAAAAAACATCTACAAAATGACAGTGGTACTATGAAATGTTAAATTAGACTTTTTCTACAGCCTTTTTCAACTCTCATTTATAAAACAATATTGTTTTCAATCGGTTAGAATGCACCATTTGAATTGGGGAAGCTTAGCTTGATTTGTTGTTATACAACAACCCAGCGCATGAAATGGTTAAAGAAATACCCACCTGCCTAAGAAAATACCCAGTATCCTAGGAAAATCTAGTATCCTTAAAAAAAAAATAAAACCCTCTGTCTCTTGAACATAAATGCAAAAATCATTTAAAAAAGCAAATTCATTTTCAAAAACGTTTAAAAAGTGTAAACCACTTATTAAAAGAAGACTTTACAAAATACTTCACTGCTATTTAAAAAATACTACACATCTATTTCAGAAATTCCAAACCACACTACAAAATGAATTTCAAAAACATTTGTTTGTTTTCAAGACAGAAGTTTTCATTACAGAAGACGCTGAATCCATTTTAAAAAGATGCACAGTGAAAAATGCCTACTTTTTATTTTTTTCAAAGGCTCGGTCACTTTCAAAAATTGCAGTCCCTTTTAGAAAAAAAAAGAAGTCTTTAATTAAGAAGCAAAAGGTCTCTTTAAAAAGAAATACAAGTTTTCATTTTAAGAATGGTAGATGTGACTTAACCAACAATTTTAACTCACATTTAAAGAAACACATTAAGTCGCTTTAAAATATATAATAAGTCACATTCAAGAAGCTTCATATCACTTTAAAAGGGCTTAAGTCACTTTAAAAGTCTCTTAAATGTCTAGCTCACTCACTCACTCACTCACTCACTCTCACTCACTCACTCACTCACTCACTCACTCACTCACTCACTCACTCACTCACTCACTGCATGATCAAAGTCTTTTAAAAAGACTATTCATGTTTGAAAAGTGCTATTTCACTTTTGCTATTTCCAAATAAATAAAAAGTTTACATCACTCTCAAAAAAATGCAAAGCTGCTTAAGAAAAAGCTAGGTCACTTTTAAAAAAGATAACTTCATTTGTAAAAAGAACATCAAGTCGGTTAAGAGTTCTCTGCTCACCAAAACCAAAACAAAAGGCTAAGTCGCTTTAGAATGTAAAACCAACTGCAAACCATTTTAAAAGGGTTTAAAGCCAGTTTAAAAGTCTCACCAGAGATGTCCAGCTCACTGGAACAAAGTCTTTTAAAAAGATTATTCGCATCAGAAAACAGCTAGCTCACTTTCAAAAGTGTTGCTTTAGAAAGAAGCTAGTTCGCTTTTAGAAACAAAAACTTCATTTCTAAGATGAAAATCGATTAAGAGTTGTCTGCGAAACAAAACCAAAAGCTTATTTGATTTAAAGAAACAAAAAACGTTTAAATGGATTCAAATTCACATTGTGAAGTAGAGCAACTTTAGAAATACAACAAATCACATTTTTAAAATTTTGCACATTGCAAAGGTCGTAAGCCACTTTAACGCAAGCCTAACCCTAACCCTAACCCTAACGCTATATCATATTTAAAAAAGAGCCTAAGTCACATTAAAAAGGTCACATCATTTAGACAACACGAAGCTGTTAGTCCAAACAACTTGCAGCATCACCATCACCATCATTGTCAGCAGCAGCAGCAGCAGCAGCAGCAGCAGCAGCAGCAGCAGCAGCAGCAGCAGCAGCAGCAGCAGACGACGGAGAAAAAATGCAAATTCAAAAGGTCTTCCAAGGAAACAGTCTTCGAAATCAATCAGAAAATAACATCATCATTGCAAAACAAAACAAAAAACAAAAGGAGGTGTTTGCATTTAAAAAGCTCTCTCAAAAGACAAACGAATACGACTTACTCATTGATTGGTTGAAACTTGCTGCTAAGATGAGCTTCCTT
>NW_028324313.1:9757986-9760486 GCF_058129835.1 Hydra viridissima
TATGTGTTTAACATCGAAGCACAGCAGAGTCGTCGCAAACGCGAACGCTTGTGCAGCTCTCTGCGCTCATTCAGTTTGCCCGTCAGTGGCAATTCTAACAGGGAACAGGGACTACGTCTCGGTGCGGTGTAAACACGAAGCTCACACCGACGAGGAACAATCGACCTGAACCACGCTAGAAAAGAGAATCTATTCGATCTCTCGCCGCTAAACGCATTCTGGCAAGCCCATACAACGCACAACGCCAATTGCAGAGGACGAATAATACTTCCTCTGGACTCTCGAGTCACTTAAACCGCACGACACCAACGCATCTAGAACCGTCCGCCGAAAAAGCACTGTCAAACGTCTCAACAGCGACAACGGAGCGCTTCTAATGCTTTACACCAACACCAGAGAAGCTACCAGCAAACTGCTAGAGCTGTGCTGCGTTTGCTCTCGTCTTCTCCATGAACATTCAATTTTTAATGGGACAAGAGTTTAAGTTTTTAAAAAGAGTCCGACTTGTTTGCAAAACGTCCAAGAAACATTTGCAAAGTCACAAAAATCGTAGAAAACGCTAAGTCAGTTAAGAAAACGTGTTCGCCTATAAAAATGCTCAGTTACTTAAGAAGATGCATGCTCGGTTAAAATATCGCTAGGCAACTCAAGAAATTCCTCTTTCGATAGTAAAAAGGCTCGTGCGGTTAAAAAAAGTGTTCGTTTAATAAAGTGTTCTTTCGCCTAACAAAATAACCCTAACGGTTAAAAAAACTCTTAAAAAGTTCCTCGCTCGGTTTAGAAAATACTCAGCCTTGCTCGATTAAAAAAAAACGCTTGTGCGGTTAAATTTACAAGTGTTCTGTTAAAAAAAAAAACCTGTAACCCTAACCCTAACCCTAACCCTAACCCTAACCCTAACCCTAGCCCTAACCCTAACGGTTAAAAAAAACGCTTGTGCGGTTAAAAAAAAACACTTGTTCAGTTAAAGAAACGGTGGTACGGTTAAAAAAACCCTTGTTCGGTTAAAAAAGCACTTGTTCGCTTAAAAAAATAGTTGCTCGGTTAAAAAACCGTCTTACGGTTAAAAAAAACTCTAGTTCGGTTAAAGAAACCGTGGTACGGTTAAAAAAACCCGCTTTCGGTAAAAAAAAAAAAAAAAAAAAGCACTTGTTCGTTTAAAAACACTTGTTCTGTTAAAAAAAAAATCACTTGCTCACTGGAAAAAACACTTGTTCGGTTAAAGAAACGCTTGTTCGGTAAAAAAAAACTCTTGTCCGGTTAACCCTAACCCTAACGGTTAACAAATACCCCGCCGATTAATGAGTTACGCGGCTGCTTAGGAAAATCCTCGGTCGGTTATGAAAACACCCAACCGCTTAACTCTTTCATGCACCAATTATTTTTCTGTAACTAACATAACTCATAAAAAAACATCTACAAAATGACAGTGGTACTATGAAATGTTAAATTAGACTTTTTCTACAGCCTTTTTCAACTCTCATTTATAAAACAATATTGTTTTCAATCGGTTAGAATGCACCATTTGAATTGGGGAAGCTTAGCTTGATTTGTTGTTATACAACAACCCAGCGCATGAAATGGTTAAAGAAATACCCACCTGCCTAAGAAAATACCCAGTATCCTAGGAAAATCTAGTATCCTTAAAAAAAAATAAAACCCTCTGTCTCTTGAACATAAATGCAAAAATCATTTAAAAAAGCAAATTCATTTTCAAAAACGTTTAAAAAGTGTAAACCACTTATTAAAAGAAGACTTTACAAAATACTTCACTGCTATTTAAAAAATACTACACATCTATTTCAGAAATTCCAAACCACACTACAAAATGAATTTCAAAAACATTTGTTTGTTTTCAAGACAGAAGTTTTCATTACAGAAGACGCTGAATCCATTTTAAAAAGATGCACAGTGAAAAATGCCTACTTTTTATTTTTTTCAAAGGCTCGGTCACTTTCAAAAATTGCAGTCCCTTTTAGAAAAAAAAGAAGTCTTTAATTAAGAAGCAAAAGGTCTCTTTAAAAAAGAAATACAAGTTTTCATTTTAAGAATGGTAGATGTGACTTAACCAACAATTTTAACTCACATTTAAAGAAACACATTAAGTCGCTTTAAAATATATAATAAGTCACATTCAAGAAGCTTCATATCACTTTAAAAGGGCTTAAGTCACTTTAAAAGTCTCTTAAATGTCTAGCTCACTCACTCACTCACTCACTCACTCTCACTCACTCACTCACTCACTCACTCACTCACTCACTCACTCACTCACTCACTCACTGCATGATCAAAGTCTTTTAAAAAGACTATTCATGTTTGAAAAGTGCTATTTCACTTTTGCTATTTCCAAATAAATAAAAAGTTTACATCACTCTCAAAAAAATGCAAAGCTGCTTAAGAAAAAGCTAGGTCACTTTTAAAAAAGATAACTTCATTTGTAAAAAGAACATCAAGTCGGTTAAGAGTTCTCTGCTCACCAAAACCAAAACAAAAGGCTAAG
>NW_028324313.1:9770486-9772986 GCF_058129835.1 Hydra viridissima
TTAAAAAGTGTAAACCACTTATTAAAAGAAGACTTTACAAAATACTTCACTGCTATTTAAAAAATACTACACATCTATTTCAGAAATTCCAAACCACACTACAAAATGAATTTCAAAAACATTTGTTTGTTTTCAAGACAGAAGTTTTCATTACAGAAGACGCTGAATCCATTTTAAAAAGATGCACAGTGAAAAATGCCTACTTTTTATTTTTTTCAAAGGCTCGGTCACTTTCAAAAATTGCAGTCCCTTTTAGAAAAAAAAGAAGTCTTTAATTAAGAAGCAAAAGGTCTCTTTAAAAAAGAAATACAAGTTTTCATTTTAAGAATGGTAGATGTGACTTAACCAACAATTTTAACTCACATTTAAAGAAACACATTAAGTCGCTTTAAAATATATAATAAGTCACATTCAAGAAGCTTCATATCACTTTAAAAGGGCTTAAGTCACTTTAAAAGTCTCTTAAATGTCTAGCTCACTCACTCACTCACTCACTCACTCTCACTCACTCACTCACTCACTCACTCACTCACTCTCACTCACTCACTCACTCACTCACTGCATGATCAAAGTCTTTTAAAAAGACTATTCATGTTTGAAAAGTGCTATTTCACTTTTGCTATTTCCAAATAAATAAAAAGTTTACATCACTCTCAAAAAAATGCAAAGCTGCTTAAGAAAAAGCTAGGTCACTTTTAAAAAAGATAACTTCATTTGTAAAAAGAACATCAAGTCGGTTAAGAGTTCTCTGCTCACCAAAACCAAAACAAAAGGCTAAGTCGCTTTAGAATGTAAAACCAACTGCAAACCATTTTAAAAGGGTTTAAAGCCAGTTTAAAAGTCTCACCAGAGATGTCCAGCTCACTGGAACAAAGTCTTTTAAAAAGATTATTCGCATCAGAAAACAGCTAGCTCACTTTCAAAAGTGTTGCTTTAGAAAGAAGCTAGTTCGCTTTTAGAAACAAAAACTTCATTTCTAAGATGAAAATCGATTAAGAGTTGTCTGCGAAACAAAACCAAAAGCTTATTTGATTTAAAGAAACAAAAAACGTTTAAATGGATTCAAATTCACATTGTGAAGTAGAGCAACTTTAGAAATACAACAAATCACATTTTTAAAATTTTGCACATTGCAAAGGTCGTAAGCCACTTTAAACGCAAGCCTAACCCTAACCCTAACCCTAACGCTATATCATATTTAAAAAAGAGCCTAAGTCACATTAAAAAGGTCACATCATTTAGACAACACGAAGCTGTTAGTCCAAACAACTTGCAGCATCACCATCACCATCATTGTCAGCAGCAGCAGCAGCAGCAGCAGCAGCAGCAGCAGCAGCAGCAGCAGCAGCAGCAGCAGCAGACGACGGAGAAAAAAATGCAAATTCAAAAGGTCTTCCAAGGAAACAGTCTTCGAAATCAATCAGAAAATAACATCATCATTGCAAAACAAAACAAAAAACAAAAGGAGGTGTTTGCATTTAAAAAGCTCTCTCAAAAGACAAACGAATACGACTTACTCATTGATTGGTTGAAACTTGCTGCTAAGATGAGCTTCCTTTTGTTACATCACAGGGATGCATACATAATTGTACAGCCACAACATCTACCCAGCATTACCTCACTCAAAACTAACTAAACACTGTCTCATTCTTAGAAACGAAACATTGTTTAACTTAGCTTAGAGTAGCTAAGGTTAAATAGGTCTGTTAAAAGATAGCTGAAATTCTTAGCTCCCTGCTGATTGTTTTCTTCTATACATTTCCTTCTTTTTCCAGCTCCCTTAGAGTTTGAACCCTAACGGTTTTGAATTTATCAATATAATGCCGTTATTCTAACCCTAACCCTAACCCTAGCCCTAACCCTAATCCTGACTCCTCTTGTTCCAACTTTTTGTAGCTATTTTCATATCAAGCCAAATGTCTCTCCGTTAGGCTTTTTCTAAGTTTCTTATGGAGTTTTCGTCTTACGGAGGTTATGGTTCTTTTGTTCTTTTCGCTCTACCAATCGTCTTGCAATCTACCACCCACGTGAATCTACCTTTTTCTTTCCCAACAACACAAATACTACGAAAATCGTCAATATTATTCCTCTTCGCTATCGCAAAGCACCTCGACTAGATGAGAAGTTAGCTTGGAATTCATAACATGTGCAATAATCCATTCAACAAAAATTGAACGGCTGCACTCTTAAGAATGTTGCACAAATGGATTATTATCTCAGGTCCAGTGAAGAGGCATTAGGGCCAATATCGGCAAAAATTACTGCTGCTGTGAAGCAGAGAAAATTATAAACTGTGATAAAAGTAATAAGCTTATTTGGTAAAACTGATAAAGGTCATTTAGTTTTTGCTAAATGCGCACTTATGCATTGACTTTCATCGAAGCTGCGCTCACAGTTTAAATCGGCAATAAGCCCAGGCTCACGCCTAAAGCTGCGTCACCACAAGCAGCTCTATAACATGGCCATTGAACGTACTTACTTATCAACAGATCATTAGGTC
>NW_028324313.1:9780486-9782986 GCF_058129835.1 Hydra viridissima
GGTTAAAAAAAACACTTGTTCAGTTAAAGAAACGGTGGTACGGTTAAAAAAAACCCTTGTTCGGTTAAAAAAGCACTTGTTCGCTTAAAAAAATAGTTGCTCGGTTAAAAAACCGTCTTACGGTTAAAAAAAACTCTAGTTCGGTTAAAGAAACCGTGGTACGGTTAAAAAAACCCGCTTTCGGTAAAAAAAAAAAAAAAAAAGCACTTGTTCGTTAAAAACACTTGTTCTGTTAAAAAAAAAATCACTTGCTCACGTGGAAAAACACTTGTTCGGTAAAGAAACGCTTGTTCGGTAAAAAAAAACTCTTGTCCGGTTAACCCTAACCCTAACGGTAACAAATACCCCGCCGATTAATGAGTTACGCGCTGCTTAGGAAAATCCTCGGTCGGTTATGAAACACCAACGCTTAACTCTTTCATGCACCAATTATTTTCTGTAACTAACATAACTCATAAAAAAACATCTACAAAATGACAGTGGTACTATGAAATGTTAAATTAGACTTTTTCTACAGCCTTTTCAACTCTCATTTATAAAACAATATTGTTTTCAATCGGTTAGAATGCACCATTTGAATTGGGGAAAGCTTAGCTTGATTTGTTGTTATACAACAACCCAGCGCATGAAATGGTTAAAGAAATACCCACCTGCCTAAGAAAATACCCAGTATCCTAGGAAATCTAGTATCCTTAAAAAAAAATAAAACCCTCTGTCTCTTGAACTTAAATGCAAAAATCATTTAAAAAAGCAAATTCATTTTCAAAAACGTTTAAAAAGTGTAAACCACTTATTAAAAGAAGACTTTACAAAATACTTCACTGCTATTTAAAAAATACTACACATCTATTTCAGAAATTCCAAACCACACTACAAAATGAATTTCAAAAACATTTGTTTGTTTTCAAGACAGAAGTTTTCATTACAGAAGACGCTGAATCCATTTTAAAAAGATGCACAGTGAAAAATGCCTACTTTTTATTTTTTTCAAAGGCTCGGTCACTTTCAAAAATTGCAGTCCCTTTTAGAAAAAAAAGAAGTCTTTAATTAAGAAGCAAAAGGTCTCTTTTAAAAAAGAAATACAAGTTTTCATTTAAGAATGGTAGATGTGACTTAACCAACAATTTTAACTCACATTTAAAGAAACCACATTAAGTCGCTTTAAAATATATAATAAGTCACATTCAAGAAGCTTCATATCACTTTAAAAGGGCTTAAGTCACTTTAAAAGTCTCTTAAATGTCTAGCTCACTCACTCACTCACTCACTCACTCTCACTCACTCACTCACTCACTCACTCACTCACTCACTCACTCACTCACTCACTCACTGCATGATCAAAGTCTTTTAAAAAGACTATTCATGTTTGAAAAGTGCTAATTCACTTTTGCTATTTCCAAATAAATAAAAAGTTTACATCACTCTCAAAAAAATGCAAAGCTGCTTAAGAAAAAGCTAGGTCACTTTTAAAAAGATAACTTCATTTGTAAAAAGAACATCAAGTCGGTTAAGAGTTCTCTGCTCACCAAAACCAAAACAAAAGGCTAAGTCGCTTAGAATGTAAAACCAACTGCAAACCATTTTAAAGGGTTTAAAGCAGTTTAAAGTCTCACCAGAGATGTCCGCTCACTGGAACAAAGTCTTTTAAAAAGATTTTTCGCATCAGAAAACAGCTAGCTCACTTTCAAAAGTGTTGCTTTAGAAAGAAGCTAGTTCGCTTTTAGAAACAAAAACTTCATTTCTAAGATGAAAATCATTAAGAGTTGTCTGCGAAACAAAACCAAAAGCTTATTTGATTTAAAGAAACAAAAAACGTTTAAATGGATTCAAATTCACATTGTGAAGTAGAGCAACTTTAGAAATACAACAAATCACATTTTAAAATTTTGCACATTGCAAAGGTCGTAAGCCACTTTAAACGCAAGCCTAACCCTAACCCTAACCCTAACGCTATATCATATTTAAAAAAGAGCCTAAGTCACATTAAAAAGGTCACATCATTTAGACAACACGAAGCTGTTAGTCCAAACAACTTGCAGCATCACCATCACCATCATTGTCAGCAGCAGCAGCAGCAGCAGCAGCAGCAGCATCAGCAGCAGCAGCAGCAGCAGCAGACGACGGAGAAAAAAATGCAAATTCAAAAGGTCTTCCAAGGAAACAGTCTTCGAAATCAATCAGAAAATAACATCATCATTGCAAAACAAAACAAAAAACAAAAGGAGGTGTTTGCATTTAAAAAGCTCTCTCAAAAGACAAACGAATACGACTTACTCATTGATTGGTTGAAACTTGCTGCTAAGATGAGCTTCCTTTTGTTACATCACAGGGATGCATAATTGTATAGCCACAACATCTACCCAGCATTACCTCACTCAAAACTAACTAAACACTGTCTCATTCTTAGAAACGAAACATTGTTTAACTTAGCTTAGAGTAGCTAAGGTTAAATAGGTCTGTTAAAAGATAGCTGAAATTCTTAGCTCCCTGCTGATTGTTT